>NW_025063418.1:0-10000 GCF_018153295.1 Drosophila grimshawi
TTTGAACAATTAGAGTGCTTAAAGCTTAGGCTTCAAATGCCTGATATTCTGTGCATGCGGATAATAAATGGTTTCTCTGTTCTGCTTTTCATTGGTTTCAGGTCAAGAGGTAATGATTAATAAGAAGCGTTTGGGGCATTAGTATTACGACGAAGAGGTGAAGAGGAGGCATTCTTGGACCGTCCGTAAGACTAACTTAAGCAAAAAGCATTTGCCAAAAGATGTTTTCTTCATTAATCAGAACGAAAGTTAGGGTTCGAAGCGATCAGATACGCCTAGTTCTATCAAAACGATGCCAGCTAACTGCAATTGGGTGTACCTACCGGATGGCTCTCTGTGCTGGTCGCTTCCAGGAAAGCTTGCTTACGGGCTCCAGAGGCCCTATGGTTGCAAAGCTGAAACCAAGAGGTGACGGAAGGGCACCGCAGGGTGGAGCCCTGCGAAGCAGGCCCGACTCAACACGGGAAAGCTTACTGAGGTCAGACATAAGTGGTAGCCAGGAACTGAATTGATAAGCTCTTTCTCGGGGATCTGTGATTGGGTATGGCCCATTCTTAGTTCGTGGAGTGATTTGTCTGGTTAATTCCGATAATAACGAAAGAGACTCAAATATATTAAATAGATATCTTCTAGGACTATGGTGCTAGAAGCTTATATAGCCTTCATTCGTGGTGGCAGTAAAATGTTTGTGTGTTTGAATGTGTTTATGTAAGTGGAGCCGTACCTGTTGTTTTGTCCCATTATAAGGACACTAGCTTCTTAAATGGACCAAATTGCGTCTAGCAATAATGAGATTGAGCAATAACAGGTCTGTGATGACCCGCCATGTCCTGAAGCTGCACGCTCCAATGAAAGTATCAACGTGTATTTCCTAGACCGAGAGGTCCGGTAAGCCCGCTGAACCACTTTCATGCTTGGGATTGTGAACTGTTCACATGAACTTGGGAGGCCCGAAGCAGGTCAATGAGTCGTAACTCGCATTGATTACGTCCCTGCGCGCTTTGTGTACACACCGCCCGTCGCCTACTACCGATTGGCATTATTAGTGAGGTGTGCTCCGGATCGTGATCACTGTGATGCCTTGTGTGTGTTGCAGTTGTTTCGCAAAAGTTGACCGAACTTGATTATTTAGAGTAAGTAAAGTCGTAAGGACTCCGTAGAGTTGAACCTGCGGAAGGATCATTGATATTATAATGTCACCTTACCGTTAATAAATCAGATGTCATATTTTGTATATATAATATATATATATATATATAATAAAAATTCTATTAATTACGATTACACAAATAATTATAATTATAAATGGTCATTCGAAAATAGCTATATCTCTTACAATTATGTGTTTTTGTATTTTAATGGATATAAGCTTTTGCGTGTGTATATGTACCATAATATATACGTTGCACAAATGTATTGGTCTATTATTTCTATTGGGCATACATTATATAAACACAACAACCTAAATATATATTGTTGCACCTGTTTCCAGATTAATGTTTTTACATATGTTTATATTAATATTCTTTTTTGGCTATCTTATTGAAATTGTTTCATATACCATATTTTTATAAATTATACAAGACTAAGACTTTCACAACATTTTTTAGGTAAATCAATTTTATTGAAGAATTGATATATGCCAGTAAAATGGTGTATTTTTTTTAATTTCTTTCAATAAATATATTTTTTGACAATGAAATAAACAAAAAAAAAAATTATGACATCACTCTAAGCAGTGAGGTGGATCACTCGGCTCATGGGTCGATGAAAGCGCAACAAACTTGTCCGTGTCATTGAACTGCAGGACACATGAACATCGACATTTTGAGCGCATATCACCAGTCCAGCTACTGACCCATGTACTTTAATTAATTATAGTGCTGCTTGGACTACTATGGTTGAGGAGTTTATGCTAAATAAGTTGCTTTAAATGTTTTTAATATTTGTTTATTACATAAATAGCAGTTGGGAAACGTTGCTTGATGAGTGCAGCACTGGTGGTGTCTGCTTCCATCTAAGCTAAATATAACCATGAGACAAATGTAAACAAGTGTACCGTGAGGGAAAGTTGAAAGAACTCTGAATAGAGAGTTAAATAGTACGTGTAGGAGAGTTAAAGCCCGATGAACCTGAGATATCGTTACTGGAAAATTCATCATTAAGAATTAGCAATATTTAATTAATATATTATAATAATAGTACATTTTCTCAGAAAACGTTATGCTGTCTATTAACACTGGTCGAATTTATCAAAAAGGGTGTGGTATTAGTGATTATTTCAATTATAAGTGCTTGCATACCAACATGATATAAATGTCATAATTTGATAAGTGCTGAATAGATTTACTCTGAATACAGTGCATTAATTTTCGGAATTATATAATGGCATAATTTTCAATGATTTTTGTGTTTATTATATGCCTTGTATGATTAACAATGCGAAAGATTCAGGAGGATACCTTCAGGACCGTGCCTGAAACACGGACCAAGGAGTCTAACATATGTGCAAGCGGTGTGGGATATAAACCTAATAGCGCGTAATTACTTGACTATTAATGGGATTATTTTTTTAGCTATTTATAGTTAATTAACACTATCCCAGGGCGCTCTAGTTATATTTATTTATAATGCTACTTGTTACTATAACTTTTACTGGGACCTAACAAAAGCATAAATTTTCTGGCCCGCTGCATGTTGAAGTCTATGTGAATTGGTTGGAGTGGAAACCCTGATGGAAGACCGAAACAGTTCTGACGTGCAAATCGATTGTCAGAATTGAGTATAGGGGCGAAAGACCAATCGAACCATCTAGTAGCTGGTTCCTTCCGAAGTTTCCCTCAGGATAGCTGGTGCATTTAACTGTTGTATAAAATAATCTTATCTGGTAAAGCGAATGATTAGAGGCCTTAGGGTCGAAACGATCTTAACCTATTCTCAAACTTTAAATGGGTAAGAACCTTAACTTTCTTGATATGAAGTTTAAGGTTATGATATAATGTGCCCAGTGGGCCACTTTTTGGTAAGCAGAACTGGCGCTGTGGGATGAACCAAACGTAATGTTACGGTGCCCAAATTAACAACTCATACAGAAACCATGAAAGGCGTTGGTTGCTTAAAACAGCAGGACGGTGATCATGGAAGTCGAAATCCGCTAAGGAGTGTGTAACAACTCACCTGCCGAAGCAACTAGCCCTTAAAATGGATGGCGCTTAAGTTGTATACCTATACATTACCGCTAAAGTAGATGATTTATGTTACTTGTAATATAAATTTTGAAACTTTAGTGAGTAGGAAGGTACAATGGTGTGCATAGAAGTGTTTGGCGTAAGCCTGCATGGAGCCGCCATTGGTACAGATCTTGGTGGTAGTAGCAAATAATCGAATGAGACCTTGGAGGACTGAAGTGGAGAAGGGTTTCGTGTGAACAGTGGTTGATCACGAGTTAGTCGGTCCTAAGTTCAAGGCGAAAGCCGAAAATTTTCAAGTATAGAAAAATCAAAATATATTTTGCATCATACCGATTTTTATACACTTGAATAATTTTGAACGAAAGGAATACGGTTCCAATTCCGTAACCTGTTGAGTATCCGTTTGTTATTAAATATGGGCCTCGTGCTCATCCTGGCAACAGGAACGACCATAAAGAAGCCGTCGAGAGGTATCGGAAGAGTTTTCTTTTCTGTTTTATAGCCGTACTACCATGGAAGTCTTTCGCAGAGAGATATGGTAGATGGGCTAGAAGAGCATGACATATACTGTTGTGTCGATATTTTCTCCTCGGACCTTGAAAATTTATGGTGGGGATACGCAAACTTCTCAACAGGCCGTACCAATATCCGCAGCTGGTCTCCAAGGTGAAGAGTCTCTAGTCGATAGAATAATGTAGGTAAGGGAAGTCGGCAAATTAGATCCGTAACTTCGGGATAAGGATTGGCTCTGAAGATTGAGATAGTCGGGCTTGATTGGGAAACAATAACATGGTTTATGTGCTCGTTCTGGGTAAATAGGGTTTCTATCATTTATGGTAGATTCTTGTTCCCCGGATAGTTTAGTTACGTAGCCAATTGTGGAACTTTCTTGCTAAAATTTTTAAGAATACTAATTGGGCAACTGATTAGTTCTTTTAAATTATAACGATTATCAATTAACAATCAATTCAGAACTGGCACGGACTTGGGGAATCCGACTGTCTAATTAAAACAAAGCATTGTGATGGCCCTAGCGGGTGTTGACACAATGTGATTTCTGCCCAGTGCTCTGAATGTCAAAGTGAAGAAATTCAAGTAAGCGCGGGTCAACGGCGGGAGTAACTATGACTCTCTTAAGGTAGCCAAATGCCTCGTCATCTAATTAGTGACGCGCATGAATGGATTAACGAGATTCCTACTGTCCCTATCTACTATCTAGCGAAACCACAGCCAAGGGAACGGGCTTGGAATAATTAGCGGGGAAAGAAGACCCTTTTGAGCTTGACTCTAATCTGGCAGTGTAAGGAGACATAAGAGGTGTAGAATAAGTGGGAGATATTAGACTTCGGTTTGGTATCGACAATGAAATACCACTACTCTTATTGTTTCCTTACTTACTTGATTAAATGGAACGTGTATCATTTCCTAGCCATTATACGGATGTATTTATTATATCTTATGGTATTGGGTTTTGATGCAAGCTTCTTGATCAAAGTATCACGAGTTTGTTATATAATCGCAAACAAATTCTTTAATAAGAAAATGCATTTATGTATTTTTGATTTAAAAATTTGGTATAACTCCAATTACTCAGGTATGATCCAATTCAAGGACATTGCCAGGTAGGGAGTTTGACTGGGGCGGTACATCTCTCAAATAATAACGGAGGTGTCCCAAGGCCAGCTCAGTGCGGACAGAAACCACACATAGAGCAAAAGGGCAAATGCTGACTTGATCTCGGTGTTCAGTACACACAGGGACAGCAAAAGCTCGGCCTATCGATCCTTTTGGTTTAAAGAGTTTTTAACAAGAGGTGTCAGAAAAGTTACCATAGGGATAACTGGCTTGTGGCGGCCAAGCGTTCATAGCGACGTCGCTTTTTGATCCTTCGATGTCGGCTCTTCCTATCATTGTGAAGCAAAATTCACCAAGCGTTGGATTGTTCACCCATGCAAGGGAACGTGAGCTGGGTTTAGACCGTCGTGAGACAGGTTAGTTTTACCCTACTAATGACAAAACGTTGTTGCGACAGCATTCCTGCGTAGTACGAGAGGAACCGCAGGTACGGACCAATGGCACAATACTTGTTCGAGCGAACAGTGGTATGACGCTACGTCCGTTGGATTATGCCTGAACGCCTCTAAGGTCGTATCCGTGCTGGACTGCAATGATAAATAAGGGGCAATTTGCATTGTATGGCTTCTAAACCATTAAAAGTTTATAATTTATTTTATAAACGACAATGGATGTGATGCCAATGTTATTTGTAACATAGTAAATTGGGAGGATCTATGATCACCTGATGCCGTGCTAGTTACATATTTAAACATTATTTAATACAATGACAAAGCCTAGAATCAATTGTAAACGACTTTTGTAACAGGCAAGGTGTTGTAAGTGGTTGAGCAGCTGCCATACTGCGATCCACTGAAGCTTATCCTTTGCTTGATGATTCGAAAATGTTAATAAAACAACAAATATAAAATATAATATGTGTGTTATGGTTGTTAAACACCAACTAAAACATATATATATATATATATTGTATGAGTTGTTTAAAGGTGCCATATTTGTTAATTTACTTATGATATTTTATATATTTCTTTGTAAGTTGATAATGTGTGGACCGGACCTTAAGAAAATGTTATATACAAAAAGCTTTTTGATGATGCAATACAAAATTTATGTTATTTTATAAATAACATTCTTTTCAGAATAATTGAATTGTTATTGAAAGGAATAAAGAAATTAAATTGTTTTAAACAAAACAGAGAAAGAAGAACACACATTTTATTATATATATGAGTATATATATATATATATATATATATATATATATATGTATATATATATGATAACTGCGAAAGGCAATAGTAGAAAACACAAAAAAATAAATATATGAAATCATATTAAAAATATATTATAATTCAATCAATGGAGAACAGTAATATGCGAATGAAAAATTTACACTCTTAAACATAAATGTTATATTTAGTGTGAAATAGAAGTTTATATTTTATTTGATATTGCATAATAATAATAAACCGATTAATAAAATTTACACTCATGAGACTTGGAATTGTTATGAAATTCAATTCAGTGTTTTCCAATACAAAATGTCAAATAATATCATGAAACATATAAATTACATGTTAGATAATAACATATGATACAAACAATGTGATATAATAGAATTTAACATGTAAAATAAATGTTGGGTAATAACGTATGGAACAACTCTACTACAATAAAAAATGTTTGCTATAGACAAAATTATATATGGAAATCACATGATTGTGGAGTATTGTCTTGCCGGCAGCCGTCAATTATAGTTCAAATTATTAAATATTTAAGTTATTCGTGTGTTATATTTAAATTAATACATGAAGAATTAATAGTGAGTGGTTGCATTTGAAAAAAGTATCATTCTTAAGGAAATGGTGTTCAAAAACCTATATATGGAGTGGTGTCGCGCACGGCAAGTCATATGAGAAAAAGTAAAAGTAACAAAATAATATGACTGTGGAGTATTGTCTTGCCGGCATGGGTCATTTATTGGGCAAATTATGAAATGTTATGAAATTCAATTCAGTGTTTTCCAATACAAAATGTCAAATAATATCATGAAACATATAAATTACATGTTAGATAATAACATATGACACAAACAATGTGATATAATAGAATTTAACATGTAAAATAAATGTTGGGTAATAACGTATGGAACAACTCTACTACAATAAAAAATGTTTGCTATAGACAAAATTATATATGGAAATCACATGATTGTGGAGTATTGTCTTGCCGGCAGCCGTCAATTATAGTTCAAATTATTAAATATTTAAGTTATTCGTGTGTTATATTTAAATTAATACATGAAGAATTAATAGTGAGTGGTTGCATTTGAAAAAAGTATCATTCTTAAGGAAATGGTGTTCAAAAACCTATATATGGAGTGGTGTCGCGCAAGGCAAGTCATATGAGAAAAAGTAAAAGTAACAAAATAATATGACTGTGGAGTATTGTCTTGCCGGCATGGGTCATTTATTGGGCAAATTATGAAATGTTATGAAATTCAATTCAGTGTTTTCCAATACAAAATGTCAAATAATATCATGAAACATATAAATTACATGTTAGATAATAACATATGACACAAACAATGTGATATAATAGAATTTAACATGTAAAATAAATGTTGGGTAATAACGTATGGAACAACTCTACTACAATAAAAAATGTTTGCTATAGACAAAATTATATATGGAAATCACATGATTGTGGAGTATTGTCTTGCCGGCAGCCGTCAATTATAGTTCAAATTATTAAATATTTAAGTTATTCGTGTGTTATATTTAAATTAATACATGAAGAATTAATAGTGAGTGGTTGCATTTGAAAAAAGTATCATTCTTAAGGAAATGGTGTTCAAAAACCTATATATGGAGTGGTGTCGCGCAAGGCAAGTCATATGAGAAAAAGTAAAAGTAACAAAATAATATGACTGTGGAGTATTGTCTTGCCGGCATGGGTCATTTATTGGGCAAATTATGAAATGTTATGAAATTCAATTCAGTGTTTTCCAATACAAAATGTCAAATAATATCATGAAACATATAAATTACATGTTAGATAATAACATATGACACAAACAATGTGATATAATAGAATTTAACATGTAAAATAAATTTTGGGTAATAACGTATGGAACAACTCTAGTACAATAAAAAATGTTTGCTATAGACAAAATTATATATGGAAATCACATGATTGTGGAGTATTGTCTTGCCGGCAGCCGTCAATTATAGTTCAAATTATTAAATATTTAAGTTATTCGTGTGTTATATTTAAATTAATACATGAAGAATTAATAGTGAGTGGTTGCATTTGAAAAAAGTATCATTCTTAAGGAAATGGTGTTCAAAAACCTATATATGGAGTGGTGTCGCGCAAGGCAAGTCATATGAGAAAAAGTAAAAGTAACAAAATAATATGACTGTGGAGTATTGTCTTGCCGGCATGGATAATTTATTGGGCAAATTATGAAAAAATGAAGTTAATCTTGTATTATATTTTATTTAATACATGAAGAATTAATGTTGGGTGGTAGCATTTGAAAAAAGTATCATGCTTAAAGAGATGGTGTTCAAAAACCTATATATGGAGTGGTGTCGCGCAAGGCAAGTCATATGAGAAAAAGTAAAAGTAACAAAATAATATGACTGTGGAGTATTGTCTTGCCGGCATGGATAATTTATTGGGCAAATTATGAAAAAATGAAGTTAATCTTGTATTATATTTAATTTAATACATGAAGAATTAATGTTGGGTGGTAGCATTTGAAAAAAGTATCATGCTTAAAGAGATGGTGTTCAAAAACCTATATATGGAGTGGTGTCGCGCAAGGCAAGTCATATGAGAAAGAGTAAAAGTAACAAAATAATATGACTGTGGAGTATTGTCTTGCCGGCATGGATAATTTACTGGGCAAATTATGAAATAATGAAGTTAATCTTGTATTATATTTAATTTAATACATGAAGAATTAATGTTGGGTGGTAGCATTTGAAAAAAGTATCATGCTTAAAGAGATGGTGTTCAAAAACCTATATATGGAGTGGTGTCGCGCAAGGCAAGTCATATGAGAAAAAGTAAAAGTAACAAAATAATATGACTGTGGAGTATTGTCTTGCCGGCATGGATAATTTATTGGGCAAATTATGAAATAATGAAGTTAATCTTGTATTATATTTAATTTAATACATGAAGAATTAATGTTGGGTGGTAGCATTTGAAAAAAGTATCATGCTTAAAGAGATGGTGTTCAAAAACCTTTATATGGAGTGGTGTCGCGCAAGGCAAGTCATATGAGAAAGAGTAAAAGTAACAAAATAATATGACTGTGGAGTATTGTCTTGCCGGCATGGATAATTTATTGGGCAAATTATGAAATAATGAAGTTAATCTTGTATTATATTTAATTTAATACATGAAGAATTAATGTTGGGTGGTAGCATTTGAAAAAAAGTATCATGCTTAAAGAGATGGTGTTCAAAAACCTTTACATGGTGAGTGGTGTGTGCTCATCTATTATATGAAGATTTCATATAATTTATTAAAGATTATGTTATACGCTCATGTTTGTGTTTGAGTATGTTCGTTCGTTATTAATAATAATTGCTTGGCTGCGATAAAAAAAGATAATTGCGGAATTTGCCAAGGTATGTTGTTGGAAATATTGTATTAAAATCTTTATTTCCACAATATATTATAATAGGTTTCCTTTTATCGTTAATTTCTCTCTTATAACAAACAAATGTAACCGATTGAAAATTGATATAGCAGATGTGGATGCATTTGTTGTGTCAATGAGTAAATTGGTTAAAACATGTCATATTTTTATATATTATTTGTCATCATTAAAAAATTCACATTTCTTTGCTGAATGTGAGTTGGAGTGCTTTTCTTGATATATATATATTATTTCAAAATTAAATGTCGTAAAATATCAATTTGTTGTCATAATAAATTTGATTTATTTCTCCATATATTTTATGTGGGAAGTGAACAAAAAATCAAAGTGTGATAATATATTATATTAAGCAAGTGCAATTAATAAAATATTGTTGAACGAAATTTATATAGATTACTTTGTCAATTTTATTAAATTAACGAAAATGAAATGCTATCTAATAATAGCCATATTCGTTTATTATCTAGTTTAAATATACATCTATATTATTTTATTCAAAAGTATTAATCAATTTGTCATATATTATTAGATTTGTATATTAATGTATTTTATATAT
>NW_025063418.1:15000-25000 GCF_018153295.1 Drosophila grimshawi
TAACCTGTTGAGTATCCGTTTGTTATTAAATATGGGCCTCGTGCTCATCCTGGCAACAGGAACGACCATAAAGAAGCCGTCGAGAGGTATCGGAAGAGTTTTCTTTTCTGTTTTATAGCCGTACTACCATGGAAGTCTTTCGCAGAGAGATATGGTAGATGGGCTAGAAGAGCATGACATATACTGTTGTGTCGATATTTTCTCCTCGGACCTTGAAAATTTATGGTGGGGATACGCAAACTTCTCAACAGGCCGTACCAATATCCGCAGCTGGTCTCCAAGGTGAAGAGTCTCTAGTCGATAGAATAATGTAGGTAAGGGAAGTCGGCAAATTAGATCCGTAACTTCGGGATAAGGATTGGCTCTGAAGATTGAGATAGTCGGGCTTGATTGGGAAACAATAACATGGTTTATGTGCTCGTTCTGGGTAAATAGGGTTTCTATCATTTATGGTAGATTCTTGTTCCCCGGATAGTTTAGTTACGTAGCCAATTGTGGAACTTTCTTGCTAAAATTTTTAAGAATACTAATTGGGCAACTGATTAGTTCTTTTAAATTATAACGATTATCAATTAACAATCAATTCAGAACTGGCACGGACTTGGGGAATCCGACTGTCTAATTAAAACAAAGCATTGTGATGGCCCTAGCGGGTGTTGACACAATGTGATTTCTGCCCAGTGCTCTGAATGTCAAAGTGAAGAAATTCAAGTAAGCGCGGGTCAACGGCGGGAGTAACTATGACTCTCTTAAGGTAGCCAAATGCCTCGTCATCTAATTAGTGACGCGCATGAATGGATTAACGAGATTCCTACTGTCCCTATCTACTATCTAGCGAAACCACAGCCAAGGGAACGGGCTTGGAATAATTAGCGGGGAAAGAAGACCCTTTTGAGCTTGACTCTAATCTGGCAGTGTAAGGAGACATAAGAGGTGTAGAATAAGTGGGAGATATTAGACTTCGGTTTGGTATCGACAATGAAATACCACTACTCTTATTGTTTCCTTACTTACTTGATTAAATGGAACGTGTATCATTTCCTAGCCATTATACGGATGTATTTATTATATCTTATGGTATTGGGTTTTGATGCAAGCTTCTTGATCAAAGTATCACGAGTTTGTTATATAATCGCAAACAAATTCTTTAATAAGAAAATGCATTTATGTATTTTTGATTTAAAAATTTGGTATAACTCCAATTACTCAGGTATGATCCAATTCAAGGACATTGCCAGGTAGGGAGTTTGACTGGGGCGGTACATCTCTCAAATAATAACGGAGGTGTCCCAAGGCCAGCTCAGTGCGGACAGAAACCACACATAGAGCAAAAGGGCAAATGCTGACTTGATCTCGGTGTTCAGTACACACAGGGACAGCAAAAGCTCGGCCTATCGATCCTTTTGGTTTAAAGAGTTTTTAACAAGAGGTGTCAGAAAAGTTACCATAGGGATAACTGGCTTGTGGCGGCCAAGCGTTCATAGCGACGTCGCTTTTTGATCCTTCGATGTCGGCTCTTCCTATCATTGTGAAGCAAAATTCACCAAGCGTTGGATTGTTCACCCATGCAAGGGAACGTGAGCTGGGTTTAGACCGTCGTGAGACAGGTTAGTTTTACCCTACTAATGACAAAACGTTGTTGCGACAGCATTCCTGCGTAGTACGAGAGGAACCGCAGGTACGGACCAATGGCACAATACTTGTTCGAGCGAACAGTGGTATGACGCTACGTCCGTTGGATTATGCCTGAACGCCTCTAAGGTCGTATCCGTGCTGGACTGCAATGATAAATAAGGGGCAATTTGCATTGTA
This sequence comes from Drosophila grimshawi, assembly GCF_018153295.1. Classification (NCBI taxonomy): domain Eukaryota; kingdom Metazoa; phylum Arthropoda; class Insecta; order Diptera; family Drosophilidae; genus Drosophila; species Drosophila grimshawi. The sequence goes on from NW_025063418.1 coordinate 16,813, forward strand.
TGGCTTCTAAACCATTAAAAGTTTATAATTTATTTTATAAACGACAATGGATGTGATGCCAATGTTATTTGTAACATAGTAAATTGGGAGGATCTATGATCACCTGATGCCGTGCTAGTTACATATTTAAACATTATTTAATACAATGACAAAGCCTAGAATCAATTGTAAACGACTTTTGTAACAGGCAAGGTGTTGTAAGTGGTTGAGCAGCTGCCATACTGCGATCCACTGAAGCTTATCCTTTGCTTGATGATTCGAAAATGTTAATAAAACAACAAATATAAAATATAATATGTGTGTTATGGTTGTTAAACACCAACTAAAACATATATATATATATATATTGTATGAGTTGTTTAAAGGTGCCATATTTGTTAATTTACTTATGATATTTTATATATTTCTTTGTAAGTTGATAATGTGTGGACCGGACCTTAAGAAAATGTTATATACAAAAAGCTTTTTGATGATGCAATACAAAATTTATGTTATTTTATAAATAACATTCTTTTCAGAATAATTGAATTGTTATTGAAAGGAATAAAGAAATTAAATTGTTTTAAACAAAACAGAGAAAGAAGAACACACATTTTATTATATATATGAGTATATATATATATATATATATATATATATATATATGTATATATATATGATAACTGCGAAAGGCAATAGTAGAAAACACAAAAAAATAAATATATGAAATCATATTAAAAATATATTATAATTCAATCAATGGAGAACAGTAATATGCGAATGAAAAATTTACACTCTTAAACATAAATGTTATATTTAGTGTGAAATAGAAGTTTATATTTTATTTGATATTGCATAATAATAATAAACCGATTAATAAAATTTACACTCATGAGACTTGGAATTGTTATGAAATTCAATTCAGTGTTTTCCAATACAAAATGTCAAATAATATCATGAAACATATAAATTACATGTTAGATAATAATATATGACACAAACAATGTGATATAATAGAATTTAACATGTAAAATAAATGTTGGGTAATAACGTATGGAACAACTCTACTACAATAAAAAATGTTTGCTATAGACAAAATTATATATGGAAATCACATGATTGTGGAGTATTGTCTTGCCGGCAGCCGTCAATTATAGTTCAAATTATTAAATATTTAAGTTATTCGTGTGTTATATTTAAATTAATACATGAAGAATTAATAGTGAGTGGTTGCATTTTGAAAAAAAGTATCATTCTTAAAGGAAATGGTGTTCCAAAAACCTATATATGGAGTGGTGTCGCGCACGGCAAGTCATATGAGAAAAAAGTAAAAGTAACAAAATAATATGACTGTGGAGTATTGTCTTGCCGGCATGGGTCATTTATTGGGCAAATTATGAAATGTTATGAAATTCAATTCAGTGTTTTCCAATACAAAATGTCAAATAATATCATGAAACATATAAATTACATGTTAGATAATAACATATGACACAAACAATGTGATATAATAGAATTTAACATGTAAAATAAATGTTGGGTAATAACGTATGGAACAACTCTACTACAATAAAAAATGTTTGCTATAGACAAAATTATATATGGAAATCACATGATTGTGGGGGATTGGCTTGCCGGCAACCAGCCAAAAAAAGTAAAAAAAATAAAAAAAAAAAATAATATTTAATTCTTCATGTATTAAATTAAATATAATACGAAGATTAACTAGTCAGTGTTATTTCATAATTTGCCCAGTAAATTATCCATGCCGGCAAGACAATACTCCACAGTCATATTATTTTGTTACTTTTACTCTTTCTCATATGACTTGCCTTGCGCGACACCACTCCATATATAGGTTTTTGAACACCATCTCTTTAAGCATGATACTTTTTTCAAATGCTACCACCCAACATTAATTCTTCATGTATTAAATTAAATATAATACAAGATTAACTTCATTTTTTCATAATTTGCCCAATAAATTATCCATGCCGGCAAGACAATACTCCACAGTCATATTATTTTGTTACTTTTACTTTTTCTCATATGACTTGCCTTGCGCGACACCACTCCATATATAGGTTTTTGAACACCATCTCTTTAAGCATGATACTTTTTTCAAATGCTACCACCCAACATTAATTCTTCATGTATTAAATAAAATATAATACAAGATTAACTTCATTTTTTCATAATTTGCCCAATAAATTATCCATGCCGGCAAGACAATACTCCACAGTCATATTATTTTGTTACTTTTACTTTTTCTCATATGACTTGCCTTGCGCGACACCACTCCATATATAGGTTTTTGAACACCATTTCCTTAAGAATGATACTTTTTTCAAATGCAACCACTCACTATTAATTCTTCATGTATTAATTTAAATATAACACACGAATAACTTAAATATTTAATAATTTGAACTATAATTGACGGCTGCCGGCAAGACAATACTCCACAATCATGTGATTTCCATATATAATTTTGTCTATAGCAAACATTTTTTATTGTAGTAGAGTTGTTCCATACGTTATTACCCAACATTTATTTTACATGTTAAATTCTATTATATCACATTGTTTGTGTCATATGTTATTATCTAACATGTAATTTATATGTTTCATGATATTATTTGACATTTTGTATTGGAAAACACTGAATTGAATTTCATAACATTTCATAATTTGCCCAATAAATGACCCATGCCGGCAAGACAATACTCCACAGTCATATTATTTTGTTACTTTTACTTTTTCTCATATGACTTGCCTTGCGCGACACCACTCCATATATAGGTTTTTGAACACCATTTCCTTAAGAATGATACTTTTTTCAAATGCAACCACTCACTATTAATTCTTCATGTATTAATTTAAATATAACACACGAATAACTTAAATATTTAATAATTTGAACTATAATTGACGGCTGCCGGCAAGACAATACTCCACAATCATGTGATTTCCATATATAATTTTGTCTATAGCAAACATTTTTTATTGTAGTAGAGTTGTTCCATACGTTATTACCCAACATTTATTTTACATGTTAAATTCTATTATATCACATTGTTTGTGTCATATGTTATTATCTAACATGTAATTTATATGTTTCATGATATTATTTGACATTTTGTATTGGAAAACACTGAATTGAATTTCATAACATTTCATAATTTGCCCAATAAATGACCCATGCCGGCAAGACAATACTCCACAGTCATATTATTTTGTTACTTTTACTTTTTCTCATATGACTTGCCGTGCGCGACACCACTCCATATATAGGTTTTTGAACACCATTTCCTTAAGAATGATACTTTTTTCAAATGCAACCACTCACTATTAATTCTTCATGTATTAATTTAAATATAACACACGAATAACTTAAATATTTAATAATTTGAACTATAATTGACGGCTGCCGGCAAGACAATACTCCACAATCATGTGATTTCCATATATAATTTTGTCTATAGCAAACATTTTTTATTGTAGTAGAGTTGTTCCATACGTTATTACCCAACATTTATTTTACATGTTAAATTCTATTATATCACATTGTTTGTGTCATATGTTATTATCTAACATGTAATTTATATGTTTCATGATATTATTTGACATTTTGTATTGGAAAACACTGAATTGAATTTCATAACAATTCCAAGTCTCATGAGTGTAAATTTTATTAATCGGTTTATTATTATTATGCAATATCAAATAAAATATAAACTTCTATTTCACACTAAATATAACATTTATGTTTAAGAGTGTAAATTTTTCATTCGCATATTACTGTTCTCCATTGATTGAATTATAATATATTTTTAATATGATTTCATATATTTATTTTTTTGTGTTTTCTATTGCCTTTCGCAGTTATCATATATATATATATATATATATATATATATATATATATATATATACTCATATATATAATAAAATGTGTGTTCTTCTTTCTCTGTTTTGTTTAAAACAATTTAATTTCTTTATTCCTTTCAATAACAATTCAATTATTCTGAAAAGAATGTTATTTATAAAATAACATAAATTTTGTATTGCATCATCAAAAAGCTTTTTGTATATAACATTTTCTTAAGGTCCGGTCCACACATTATCAACTTACAAAGAAATATATAAAATATCATAAGTAAATTAACAAATATGGCACCTTTAAACAACTCATACAATATATATATATATATATGTTTTAGTTGGTGTTTAACAACCATAACACACATATTATATTTTATATTTGTTGTTTTATTAACATTTTCGAATCATCAAGCAAAGGATAAGCTTCAGTGGATCGCAGTATGGCAGCTGCTCAACCACTTACAACACCTTGCCTGTTACAAAAGTCGTTTACAATTGATTCTAGGCTTTGTCATTGTATTAAATAATGTTTAAATATGTAACTAGCACGGCATCAGGTGATCATAGATCCTCCCAATTTACTATGTTACAAATAACATTGGCATCACATCCATTGTCGTTTATAAAATAAATTATAAACTTTTAATGGTTTAGAAGCCATACAATGCAAATTGCCCCTTATTTATCATTGCAGTCCAGCACGGATACGACCTTAGAGGCGTTCAGGCATAATCCAACGGACGTAGCGTCATACCACTGTTCGCTCGAACAAGTATTGTGCCATTGGTCCGTACCTGCGGTTCCTCTCGTACTACGCAGGAATGCTGTCGCAACAACGTTTTGTCATTAGTAGGGTAAAACTAACCTGTCTCACGACGGTCTAAACCCAGCTCACGTTCCCTTGCATGGGTGAACAATCCAACGCTTGGTGAATTTTGCTTCACAATGATAGGAAGAGCCGACATCGAAGGATCAAAAAGCGACGTCGCTATGAACGCTTGGCCGCCACAAGCCAGTTATCCCTATGGTAACTTTTCTGACACCTCTTGTTAAAAACTCTTTAAACCAAAAGGATCGATAGGCCGAGCTTTTGCTGTCCCTGTGTGTACTGAACACCGAGATCAAGTCAGCATTTGCCCTTTTGCTCTATGTGTGGTTTCTGTCCGCACTGAGCTGGCCTTGGGACACCTCCGTTATTATTTGAGAGATGTACCGCCCCAGTCAAACTCCCTACCTGGCAATGTCCTTGAATTGGATCATACCTGAGTAATTGGAGTTATACCAAATTTTTAAATCAAAAATACATAAATGCATTTTCTTATTAAAGAATTTGTTTGCGATTATATAACAAACTCGTGATACTTTGATCAAGAAGCTTGCATCAAAACCCAATACCATAAGATATAATAAATACATCCGTATAATGGCTAGGAAATGATACACGTTCCATTTAATCAAGTAAGTAAGGAAACAATAAGAGTAGTGGTATTTCATTGTCGATACCAAACCGAAGTCTAATATCTCCCACTTATTCTACACCTCTTATGTCTCCTTACACTGCCAGATTAGAGTCAAGCTCAAAAGGGTCTTCTTTCCCCGCTAATTATTCCAAGCCCGTTCCCTTGGCTGTGGTTTCGCTAGATAGTAGATAGGGACAGTAGGAATCTCGTTAATCCATTCATGCGCGTCACTAATTAGATGACGAGGCATTTGGCTACCTTAAGAGAGTCATAGTTACTCCCGCCGTTGACCCGCGCTTACTTGAATTTCTTCACTTTGACATTCAGAGCACTGGGCAGAAATCACATTGTGTCAACACCCGCTAGGGCCATCACAATGCTTTGTTTTAATTAGACAGTCGGATTCCCCAAGTCCGTGCCAGTTCTGAATTGATTGTTAATTGATAATCGTTATAATTTAAAAGAACTAATCAGTTGCCCAATTAGTATTCTTAAAAATTTTAGCAAGAAAGTTCCACAATTGGCTACGTAACTAAACTATCCGGGGAACAAGAATCTACCATAAATGATAGAAACCCTATTTACCCAGAACGAGCACATAAACCATGTTATTGTTTCCCAATCAAGCCCGACTATCTCAATCTTCAGAGCCAATCCTTATCCCGAAGTTACGGATCTAATTTGCCGACTTCCCTTACCTACATTATTCTATCGACTAGAGACTCTTCACCTTGGAGACCAGCTGCGGATATTGGTACGGCCTGTTGAGAAGTTTGCGTATCCCCACCATAAATTTTCAAGGTCCGAGGAGAAAATATCGACACAACAGTATATGTCATGCTCTTCTAGCCCATCTACCATATCTCTCTGCGAAAGACTTCCATGGTAGTACGGCTATAAAACAGAAAAGAAAACTCTTCCGATACCTCTCGACGGCTTCTTTATGGTCGTTCCTGTTGCCAGGATGAGCACGAGGCCCATATTTAATAACAAACGGATACTCAACAGGTTACGGAATTGGAACCGTATTCCCTTTCGTTCAAAATTATTCAAGTGTATAAAAATCGGTATGATGCAAAATATATTTTGATTTTTCTATACTTGAAAATTTTCGGCTTTCGCCTTGAACTTAGGACCGACTAACTCGTGATCAACCACTGTTCACACGAAACCCTTCTCCACTTCAGTCCTCCAAGGTCTCATTCGATTATTTGCTACTACCACCAAGATCTGTACCAATGGCGGCTCCATGCAGGCTTACGCCAAACACTTCTATGCACACCATTGTACCTTCCTACTCACTAAAGTTTCAAAATTTATATTACAAGTAACATAAATCATCTACTTTAGCGGTAATGTATAGGTATACAACTTAAGCGCCATCCATTTTAAGGGCTAGTTGCTTCGGCAGGTGAGTTGTTACACACTCCTTAGCGGATTTCGACTTCCATGATCACCGTCCTGCTGTTTTAAGCAACCAACGCCTTTCATGGTTTCTGTATGAGTTGTTAATTTGGGCACCGTAACATTACGTTTGGTTCATCCCACAGCGCCAGTTCTGCTTACCAAAAAGTGGCCCACTGGGCACATTATATCATAACCTTAAACTTCATATCAAGAAAGTTAAGGTTCTTACCCATTTAAAGTTTGAGAATAGGTTAAGATCGTTTCGACCCTAAGGCCTCTAATCATTCGCTTTACCAGATAAGATTATTTTATACAACAGTTAAATGCACCAGCTATCCTGAGGGAAACTTCGGAAGGAACCAGCTACTAGATGGTTCGATTGGTCTTTCGCCCCTATACTCAATTCTGACAATCGATTTGCACGTCAGAACTGTTTCGGTCTTCCATCAGGGTTTCCCCTGACTTCAACCTGATCAAGTATAGTTCACCATCTTTCGGGTCACAGCATATATGCTCAAGGTACGTTCCAGTTAGAGGTATAAATAATATAAATATCATTATACATAACTATATAGAGCGCCCCGGGATTGTGTTAATTAACTATAAATAGCTAAAAAACTAATCCCATTAATAGTCAAGTTAATTACGCTATTAGGTTTATATCCCAATAACTTGCACATATGTTAGACTCCTTGGTCCGTGTCTCAAGACGGGTCCCGAAGGTATCCTGAATCTTTCGCATTGTTAATCATACAAGTGCATATAATAAACACAAAAATCATTGAAAATTATGCCATTATATAATTCCGAAAAATTAACGCACTGTATTCATATAAATCTATCAGCACTTTATCAAATTTATGACATTTATATCATGTTATAATGCAAGCACTATAATTGAAATAATCAATAATTCACAATTTTTTGATAAATTAATTATGTTAATAGATTACAATGTCCTTATATGGAAAAAATGCACACTATTATTATAATATTAATTAAATATTACAATTCTAATGATGAATTTTCCATAACGGATATTCAGGTTCATCGGGCTTAACCTCTAAGCAGTTTCACGTACTATTTAACTCTCTATTCAGAGTTCTTTTCAACTTTCCCTCACGGTACTTGTTTACTATCGGTCTCATGGTTATATTTAGTTTTAGATGGAGTTTACCACCCACTTAGTGCTGCACTATCAAGCAACACGACTCTTTGGAAACATCATCTAGTAATCATTAACGTTATACGGGCCTGGCACCCTCTATGGGTAAATGGCCTCATTTAAGAAGGACTTAAATCGTTAATTTCTCATACTAGAATATTGATGTTCCTTACACTGCATCTCACATTTGCCATATAGACAAAGTGACTTAGTGCTGAACTGATTTCTTTTCGCTCGCCGCTACTAAGAAAATCCTTGTTAGTTTCTTTTCCTCCCCTAATTAATATGCTTA
>NW_025063418.1:30000-35000 GCF_018153295.1 Drosophila grimshawi
TTGCCTTGCGCGACACCACTCCATATATAGGTTTTTGAACACCATTTCCTTAAGAATGATACTTTTTTCAAATGCAACCACTCACTATTAATTCTTCATGTATTAATTTAAATATAACACACGAATAACTTAAATATTTAATAATTTGAACTATAATTGACGGCTGCCGGCAAGACAATACTCCACAATCATGTGATTTCCATATATAATTTTGTCTATAGCAAACATTTTTTATTGTAGTAGAGTTGTTCCATACGTTATTACCCAACATTTATTTTACATGTTAAATTCTATTATATCACATTGTTTGTGTCATATGTTATTATCTAACATGTAATTTATATGTTTCATGATATTATTTGACATTTTGTATTGGAAAACACTGAATTGAATTTCATAACATTTCATAATTTGCCCAATAAATGACCCATGCCGGCAAGACAATACTCCACAGTCATATTATTTTGTTACTTTTACTTTTTCTCATATGACTTGCCTTGCGCGACACCACTCCATATATAGGTTTTTGAACACCATTTCCTTAAGAATGATACTTTTTTCAAATGCAACCACTCACTATTAATTCTTCATGTATTAATTTAAATATAACACACGAATAACTTAAATATTTAATAATTTGAACTATAATTGACGGCTGCCGGCAAGACAATACTCCACAATCATGTGATTTCCATATATAATTTTGTCTATAGCAAACATTTTTTATTGTAGTAGAGTTGTTCCATACGTTATTACCCAACATTTATTTTACATGTTAAATTCTATTATATCACATTGTTTGTGTCATATGTTATTATCTAACATGTAATTTATATGTTTCATGATATTATTTGACATTTTGTATTGGAAAACACTGAATTGAATTTCATAACATTTCATAATTTGCCCAATAAATGACCCATGCCGGCAAGACAATACTCCACAGTCATATTATTTTGTTACTTTTACTTTTTCTCATATGACTTGCCGTGCGCGACACCACTCCATATATAGGTTTTTGAACACCATTTCCTTAAGAATGATACTTTTTTCAAATGCAACCACTCACTATTAATTCTTCATGTATTAATTTAAATATAACACACGAATAACTTAAATATTTAATAATTTGAACTATAATTGACGGCTGCCGGCAAGACAATACTCCACAATCATGTGATTTCCATATATAATTTTGTCTATAGCAAACATTTTTTATTGTAGTAGAGTTGTTCCATACGTTATTACCCAACATTTATTTTACATGTTAAATTCTATTATATCACATTGTTTGTGTCATATGTTATTATCTAACATGTAATTTATATGTTTCATGATATTATTTGACATTTTGTATTGGAAAACACTGAATTGAATTTCATAACAATTCCAAGTCTCATGAGTGTAAATTTTATTAATCGGTTTATTATTATTATGCAATATCAAATAAAATATAAACTTCTATTTCACACTAAATATAACATTTATGTTTAAGAGTGTAAATTTTTCATTCGCATATTACTGTTCTCCATTGATTGAATTATAATATATTTTTAATATGATTTCATATATTTATTTTTTTGTGTTTTCTATTGCCTTTCGCAGTTATCATATATATATATATATATACATATATATATATATATATATATATATATATATATACTGATATATATAATAAAATGTGTGTTCTTCTTTCTCTGTTTTGTTTAAAACAATTTAATTTCTTTATTCCTTTCAATAACAATTCAATTATTCTGAAAAGAATGTTATTTATAAAATAACATAAATTTTGTATTGCATCATCAAAAAGCTTTTTGTATATAACATTTTCTTAAGGTCCGGTCCACACATTATCAACTTACAAAGAAATATATAAAATATCATAAGTAAATTAACAAATATGGCACCTTTAAACAACTCATACAATATATATATATATATATGTTTTAGTTGGTGTTTAACAACCATAACACACATATTATATTTTATATTTGTTGTTTTATTAACATTTTCGAATCATCAAGCAAAGGATAAGCTTCAGTGGATCGCAGTATGGCAGCTGCTCAACCACTTACAACACCTTGCCTGTTACAAAAGTCGTTTACAATTGATTCTAGGCTTTGTCATTGTATTAAATAATGTTTAAATATGTAACTAGCACGGCATCAGGTGATCATAGATCCTCCCAATTTACTATGTTACAAATAACATTGGCATCACATCCATTGTCGTTTATAAAATAAATTATAAACTTTTAATGGTTTAGAAGCCATACAATGCAAATTGCCCCTTATTTATCATTGCAGTCCAGCACGGATACGACCTTAGAGGCGTTCAGGCATAATCCAACGGACGTAGCGTCATACCACTGTTCGCTCGAACAAGTATTGTGCCATTGGTCCGTACCTGCGGTTCCTCTCGTACTACGCAGGAATGCTGTCGCAACAACGTTTTGTCATTAGTAGGGTAAAACTAACCTGTCTCACGACGGTCTAAACCCAGCTCACGTTCCCTTGCATGGGTGAACAATCCAACGCTTGGTGAATTTTGCTTCACAATGATAGGAAGAGCCGACATCGAAGGATCAAAAAGCGACGTCGCTATGAACGCTTGGCCGCCACAAGCCAGTTATCCCTATGGTAACTTTTCTGACACCTCTTGTTAAAAACTCTTTAAACCAAAAGGATCGATAGGCCGAGCTTTTGCTGTCCCTGTGTGTACTGAACACCGAGATCAAGTCAGCATTTGCCCTTTTGCTCTATGTGTGGTTTCTGTCCGCACTGAGCTGGCCTTGGGACACCTCCGTTATTATTTGAGAGATGTACCGCCCCAGTCAAACTCCCTACCTGGCAATGTCCTTGAATTGGATCATACCTGAGTAATTGGAGTTATACCAAATTTTTAAATCAAAAATACATAAATGCATTTTCTTATTAAAGAATTTGTTTGCGATTATATAACAAACTCGTGATACTTTGATCAAGAAGCTTGCATCAAAACCCAATACCATAAGATATAATAAATACATCCGTATAATGGCTAGGAAATGATACACGTTCCATTTAATCAAGTAAGTAAGGAAACAATAAGAGTAGTGGTATTTCATTGTCGATACCAAACCGAAGTCTAATATCTCCCACTTATTCTACACCTCTTATGTCTCCTTACACTGCCAGATTAGAGTCAAGCTCAAAAGGGTCTTCTTTCCCCGCTAATTATTCCAAGCCCGTTCCCTTGGCTGTGGTTTCGCTAGATAGTAGATAGGGACAGTAGGAATCTCGTTAATCCATTCATGCGCGTCACTAATTAGATGACGAGGCATTTGGCTACCTTAAGAGAGTCATAGTTACTCCCGCCGTTGACCCGCGCTTACTTGAATTTCTTCACTTTGACATTCAGAGCACTGGGCAGAAATCACATTGTGTCAACACCCGCTAGGGCCATCACAATGCTTTGTTTTAATTAGACAGTCGGATTCCCCAAGTCCGTGCCAGTTCTGAATTGATTGTTAATTGATAATCGTTATAATTTAAAAGAACTAATCAGTTGCCCAATTAGTATTCTTAAAAATTTTAGCAAGAAAGTTCCACAATTGGCTACGTAACTAAACTATCCGGGGAACAAGAATCTACCATAAATGATAGAAACCCTATTTACCCAGAACGAGCACATAAACCATGTTATTGTTTCCCAATCAAGCCCGACTATCTCAATCTTCAGAGCCAATCCTTATCCCGAAGTTACGGATCTAATTTGCCGACTTCCCTTACCTACATTATTCTATCGACTAGAGACTCTTCACCTTGGAGACCAGCTGCGGATATTGGTACGGCCTGTTGAGAAGTTTGCGTATCCCCACCATAAATTTTCAAGGTCCGAGGAGAAAATATCGACACAACAGTATATGTCATGCTCTTCTAGCCCATCTACCATATCTCTCTGCGAAAGACTTCCATGGTAGTACGGCTATAAAACAGAAAAGAAAACTCTTCCGATACCTCTCGACGGCTTCTTTATGGTCGTTCCTGTTGCCAGGATGAGCACGAGGCCCATATTTAATAACAAACGGATACTCAACAGGTTACGGAATTGGAACCGTATTCCCTTTCGTTCAAAATTATTCAAGTGTATAAAAATCGGTATGATGCAAAATATATTTTGATTTTTCTATACTTGAAAATTTTCGGCTTTCGCCTTGAACTTAGGACCGACTAACTCGTGATCAACCACTGTTCACACGAAACCCTTCTCCACTTCAGTCCTCCAAGGTCTCATTCGATTATTTGCTACTACCACCAAGATCTGTACCAATGGCGGCTCCATGCAGGCTTACGCCAAACACTTCTATGCACACCATTGTACCTTCCTACTCACTAAAGTTTCAAAATTTATATTACAAGTAACATAAATCATCTACTTTAGCGGTAATGTATAGGTATACAACTTAAGCGCCATCCATTTTAAGGGCTAGTTGCTTCGGCAGGTGAGTTGTTACACACTCCTTAGCGGATTTCGACTTCCATGATCACCGTCCTGCTGTTTTAAGCAACCAACGCCTTTCATGGTTTCTGTATGAGTTGTTAATTTGGGCACCGTAACATTACGTTTGGTTCATCCCACAGCGCCAGTTCTGCTTACCAAAAGTGGCCCACTGGGCACATTATATCATAACCTTAAACTTCATATCAAGAAAGTTAAGGTTCTTACCCATTTAAAGTTTGAGAATAGGTTAAGATCGTTTCGACCCTAAGGCCTCTAATCATTCGCTTTACCAGATAAGATTATTTTATACAACAGTTAAATGCACCAGCTATCCTGAGGGAAACTTCGGAAGGAACCAGCTACTAGATGGTTCGATTGGTCTTTCGCCCCTATACTCAATTCTGACAATCGATTTGCACGTCAGAACTGTTTCGGTCTTCCATCAGGGTTTCCCCTGACTTCAACCTGATCAAGTATAGTTCACCATCTTTCGGGTCACAGCATATATGCTCAAG
>NW_025063418.1:40000-47500 GCF_018153295.1 Drosophila grimshawi
AGTCATATTATTTTGTTACTTTTACTCTTTCTCATATGACTTGCCTTGCGCGACACCACTCCATATAAAGGTTTTTGAACACCATCTCTTTAAGCATGATACTTTTTTCAAATGCTACCACCCAACATTAATTCTTCATGTATTAAATTAAATATAATACAAGATTAACTTCATTATTTCATAATTTGCCCAATAAATTATCCATGCCGGCAAGACAATACTCCACAGTCATATTATTTTGTTACTTTTACTTTTTCTCATATGACTTGCCTTGCGCGACACCACTCCATATATAGGTTTTTGAACACCATCTCTTTAAGCATGATACTTTTTTCAAATGCTACCACCCAACATTAATTCTTCATGTATTAAATTAAATATAATACAAGATTAACTTCATTATTTCATAATTTGCCCAGTAAATTATCCATGCCGGCAAGACAATACTCCACAGTCATATTATTTTGTTACTTTTACTCTTTCTCATATGACTTGCCTTGCGCGACACCACTCCATATATAGGTTTTTGAACACCATCTCTTTAAGCATGATACTTTTTTCAAATGCTACCACCCAACATTAATTCTTCATGTATTAAATTAAATATAATACAAGATTAACTTCATTTTTTCATAATTTGCCCAATAAATTATCCATGCCGGCAAGACAATACTCCACAGTCATATTATTTTGTTACTTTTACTTTTTCTCATATGACTTGCCTTGCGCGACACCACTCCATATATAGGTTTTTGAACACCATCTCTTTAAGCATGATACTTTTTTCAAATGCTACCACCCAACATTAATTCTTCATGTATTAAATAAAATATAATACAAGATTAACTTCATTTTTTCATAATTTGCCCAATAAATTATCCATGCCGGCAAGACAATACTCCACAGTCATATTATTTTGTTACTTTTACTTTTTCTCATATGACTTGCCTTGCGCGACACCACTCCATATATAGGTTTTTGAACACCATTTCCTTAAGAATGATACTTTTTTCAAATGCAACCACTCACTATTAATTCTTCATGTATTAATTTAAATATAACACACGAATAACTTAAATATTTAATAATTTGAACTATAATTGACGGTTGCCGGCAAGACAATACTCCACAATCATGTGATTTCCATATATAATTTTGTCTATAGCAAACATTTTTTATTGTACTAGAGTTGTTCCATACGTTATTACCCAACATTTATTTTACATGTTAAATTCTATTATATCACATTGTTTGTGTCATATGTTATTATCTAACATGTAATTTATATGTTTCATGATATTATTTGACATTTTGTATTGGAAAACACTGAATTGAATTTCATAACATTTCATAATTTGCCCAATAAATGACCCATGCCGGCAAGACAATACTCCACAGTCATATTATTTTGTTACTTTTACTTTTTCTCATATGACTTGCCGTGCGCGACACCACTCCATATATAGGTTTTTGAACACCATTTCCTTAAGAATGATACTTTTTTCAAATGCAACCACTCACTATTAATTCTTCATGTATTAATTTAAATATAACACACGAATAACTTAAATATTTAATAATTTGAACTATAATTGACGGCTGCCGGCAAGACAATACTCCACAATCATGTGATTTCCATATATAATTTTGTCTATAGCAAACATTTTTTATTGTAGTAGAGTTGTTCCATACGTTATTACCCAACATTTATTTTACATGTTAAATTCTATTATATCACATTGTTTGTATCATATGTTATTATCTAACATGTAATTTATATGTTTCATGATATTATTTGACATTTTGTATTGGAAAACACTGAATTGAATTTCATAACAATTCCAAGTCTCATGAGTGTAAATTTTATTAATCGGTTTATTATTATTATGCAATATCAAATAAAATATAAACTTCTATTTCACACTAAATATAACATTTATGTTTAAGAGTGTAAATTTTTCATTCGCATATTACTGTTCTCCATTGATTGAATTATAATATATTTTTAATATGATTTCATATATTTATTTTTTTGTGTTTTCTACTATTGCCTTTCGCAGTTATCATATATATATATATATATATATATATATATATATATATATATATACTCATATATATAATAAAATGTGTGTTCTTCTTTCTCTGTTTTGTTTAAAACAATTTAATTTCTTTATTCCTTTCAATAACAATTCAATTATTCTGAAAAGAATGTTATTTATAAAATAACATAAATTTTGTATTGCATCATCAAAAAGCTTTTTGTATATAACATTTTCTTAAGGTCCGGTCCACACATTATCAACTTACAAAGAAATATATAAAATATCATAAGTAAATTAACAAATATGGCACCTTTAAACAACTCATACAATATATATATATATATATGTTTTAGTTGGTGTTTAACAACCATAACACACATATTATATTTTATATTTGTTGTTTTATTAACATTTTCGAATCATCAAGCAAAGGATAAGCTTCAGTGGATCGCAGTATGGCAGCTGCTCAACCACTTACAACACCTTGCCTGTTACAAAAGTCGTTTACAATTGATTCTAGGCTTTGTCATTGTATTAAATAATGTTTAAATATGTAACTAGCACGGCATCAGGTGATCATAGATCCTCCCAATTTACTATGTTACAAATAACATTGGCATCACATCCATTGTCGTTTATAAAATAAATTATAAACTTTTAATGGTTTAGAAGCCATACAATGCAAATTGCCCCTTATTTATCATTGCAGTCCAGCACGGATACGACCTTAGAGGCGTTCAGGCATAATCCAACGGACGTAGCGTCATACCACTGTTCGCTCGAACAAGTATTGTGCCATTGGTCCGTACCTGCGGTTCCTCTCGTACTACGCAGGAATGCTGTCGCAACAACGTTTTGTCATTAGTAGGGTAAAACTAACCTGTCTCACGACGGTCTAAACCCAGCTCACGTTCCCTTGCATGGGTGAACAATCCAACGCTTGGTGAATTTTGCTTCACAATGATAGGAAGAGCCGACATCGAAGGATCAAAAAGCGACGTCGCTATGAACGCTTGGCCGCCACAAGCCAGTTATCCCTATGGTAACTTTTCTGACACCTCTTGTTAAAAACTCTTTAAACCAAAAGGATCGATAGGCCGAGCTTTTGCTGTCCCTGTGTGTACTGAACACCGAGATCAAGTCAGCATTTGCCCTTTTGCTCTATGTGTGGTTTCTGTCCGCACTGAGCTGGCCTTGGGACACCTCCGTTATTATTTGAGAGATGTACCGCCCCAGTCAAACTCCCTACCTGGCAATGTCCTTGAATTGGATCATACCTGAGTAATTGGAGTTATACCAAATTTTTAAATCAAAAATACATAAATGCATTTTCTTATTAAAGAATTTGTTTGCGATTATATAACAAACTCGTGATACTTTGATCAAGAAGCTTGCATCAAAACCCAATACCATAAGATATAATAAATACATCCGTATAATGGCTAGGAAATGATACACGTTCCATTTAATCAAGTAAGTAAGGAAACAATAAGAGTAGTGGTATTTCATTGTCGATACCAAACCGAAGTCTAATATCTCCCACTTATTCTACACCTCTTATGTCTCCTTACACTGCCAGATTAGAGTCAAGCTCAAAAGGGTCTTCTTTCCCCGCTAATTATTCCAAGCCCGTTCCCTTGGCTGTGGTTTCGCTAGATAGTAGATAGGGACAGTAGGAATCTCGTTAATCCATTCATGCGCGTCACTAATTAGATGACGAGGCATTTGGCTACCTTAAGAGAGTCATAGTTACTCCCGCCGTTGACCCGCGCTTACTTGAATTTCTTCACTTTGACATTCAGAGCACTGGGCAGAAATCACATTGTGTCAACACCCGCTAGGGCCATCACAATGCTTTGTTTTAATTAGACAGTCGGATTCCCCAAGTCCGTGCCAGTTCTGAATTGATTGTTAATTGATAATCGTTATAATTTAAAAGAACTAATCAGTTGCCCAATTAGTATTCTTAAAAATTTTAGCAAGAAAGTTCCACAATTGGCTACGTAACTAAACTATCCGGGGAACAAGAATCTACCATAAATGATAGAAACCCTATTTACCCAGAACGAGCACATAAACCATGTTATTGTTTCCCAATCAAGCCCGACTATCTCAATCTTCAGAGCCAATCCTTATCCCGAAGTTACGGATCTAATTTGCCGACTTCCCTTACCTACATTATTCTATCGACTAGAGACTCTTCACCTTGGAGACCAGCTGCGGATATTGGTACGGCCTGTTGAGAAGTTTGCGTATCCCCACCATAAATTTTCAAGGTCCGAGGAGAAAATATCGACACAACAGTATATGTCATGCTCTTCTAGCCCATCTACCATATCTCTCTGCGAAAGACTTCCATGGTAGTACGGCTATAAAACAGAAAAGAAAACTCTTCCGATACCTCTCGACGGCTTCTTTATGGTCGTTCCTGTTGCCAGGATGAGCACGAGGCCCATATTTAATAACAAACGGATACTCAACAGGTTACGGAATTGGAACCGTATTCCCTTTCGTTCAAAATTATTCAAGTGTATAAAAATCGGTATGATGCAAAATATATTTTGATTTTTCTATACTTGAAAATTTTCGGCTTTCGCCTTGAACTTAGGACCGACTAACTCGTGATCAACCACTGTTCACACGAAACCCTTCTCCACTTCAGTCCTCCAAGGTCTCATTCGATTATTTGCTACTACCACCAAGATCTGTACCAATGGCGGCTCCATGCAGGCTTACGCCAAACACTTCTATGCACACCATTGTACCTTCCTACTCACTAAAGTTTCAAAATTTATATTACAAGTAACATAAATCATCTACTTTAGCGGTAATGTATAGGTATACAACTTAAGCGCCATCCATTTTAAGGGCTAGTTGCTTCGGCAGGTGAGTTGTTACACACTCCTTAGCGGATTTCGACTTCCATGATCACCGTCCTGCTGTTTTAAGCAACCAACGCCTTTCATGGTTTCTGTATGAGTTGTTAATTTGGGCACCGTAACATTACGTTTGGTTCATCCCACAGCGCCAGTTCTGCTTACCAAAAGTGGCCCACTGGGCACATTATATCATAACCTTAAACTTCATATCAAGAAAGTTAAGGTTCTTACCCATTTAAAGTTTGAGAATAGGTTAAGATCGTTTCGACCCTAAGGCCTCTAATCATTCGCTTTACCAGATAAGATTATTTTATACAACAGTTAAATGCACCAGCTATCCTGAGGGAAACTTCGGAAGGAACCAGCTACTAGATGGTTCGATTGGTCTTTCGCCCCTATACTCAATTCTGACAATCGATTTGCACGTCAGAACTGTTTCGGTCTTCCATCAGGGTTTCCCCTGACTTCAACCTGATCAAGTATAGTTCACCATCTTTCGGGTCACAGCATATATGCTCAAGGTACGTTCCAGTTAGAGGTATAAATAATATAAATATCATTATACATAACTATATAGAGCGCCCCGGGATTGTGTTAATTAACTATAAATAGCTAAAAAACTAATCCCATTAATAGTCAAGTTAATTACGCTATTAGGTTTATATCCCAATAACTTGCACATATGTTAGACTCCTTGGTCCGTGTCTCAAGACGGGTCCCGAAGGTATCCTGAATCTTTCGCATTGTTAATCATACAAGTGCATATAATAAACACAAAAATCATTGAAAATTATGCCATTATATAATTCCGAAAAATTAACGCACTGTATTCATATAAATCTATCAGCACTTTATCAAATTTATGACATTTATATCATGTTATAATGCAAGCACTATAATTGAAATAATCAATAATTCACAATTTTTTGATAAATTAATTATGTTAATAGATTACAATGTCCTTATATGGAAAAAATGCACACTATTATTATAATATTAATTAAATATTACAATTCTAATGATGAATTTTCCATAACGGATATTCAGGTTCATCGGGCTTAACCTCTAAGCAGTTTCACGTACTATTTAACTCTCTATTCAGAGTTCTTTTCAACTTTCCCTCACGGTACTTGTTTACTATCGGTCTCATGGTTATATTTAGTTTTAGATGGAGTTTACCACCCACTTAGTGCTGCACTATCAAGCAACACGACTCTTTGGAAACATCATCTAGTAATCATTAACGTTATACGGGCCTGGCACCCTCTATGGGTAAATGGCCTCATTTAAGAAGGACTTAAATCGTTAATTTCTCATACTAGAATATTGATGTTCCTTACACTGCATCTCACATTTGCCATATAGACAAAGTGACTTAGTGCTGAACTGATTTCTTTTCGCTCGCCGCTACTAAGAAAATCCTTGTTAGTTTCTTTTCCTCCCCTAATTAATATGCTTAAATTCAGGGGGTAGTCCCATATGAGTTGAGGTTGTATAAAACAATTTTTATTGAATACTATGATATAATATTCAATATTATGAATACACTAATTCTTGAAGAATAATAATATTTACAACAGTTTTCTTATCGCATCAATAATAATCGAGACAATTCTAGATGAAAAAAAAACTTTCATTTCATTTTTATGCTAGACATTTCTCGATATTATTTGAATTTGAAAAAGAAAATATATATCTTCAGTTTTCTCATACAAATTATACACAATGAGAGTTGGTATGTATATCCATATATAAATTAATATTATGAATATTTCGTGTGTGCACTAATAAAGTGCACACATTATTTATCCAATAATATACCATATGCTCAAATATTAAAAAACATTTAAAGCAACTTATTTAGCATAGTCTTACAACCCTCAACCATATGTAGTCCAAGCAGCACTATAAAATTAATTAAAGTACATAACAGCATGGACTGCGATATGCGTTCAAAATGTCGATGTTCATGTGTCCTGCAGTTCACACGATGACGCACAGTTTGCTGCGTTCTTCATCGACCCATGAGCCGAGTGATCCACCGCTTAGAGTGATACAATTTTTTTTTGTTTATTTCATTGTCAAAAATATATTTATTGAAAGAAATTAAAAATACACCATTTTACTGGCATATATCAATTCCTTCAATAAAATTGATTTACCTAAAAAATGTTGCGAAATGTCTTAGTCTTACATAATTTATAAAAATATGGTATATGAAACAATTTCAATAAGATAGCCAAACAAGAATATTAATATAAACATATGTAAAACATTAACCTGGAAACAGGTACAACAATATATATTTAGGTTGTTGCGTTTATACAATGTATGCTCATAGAAATAATGACCAATACATTTGTGCAACGCATGCATATTATGGTACATATACACGCAAAGTTTATCCATTAAAATACAAAAACACATAATTATGTTATATCACAATTTTCGAATGACCATTTATAATTATAATTATTTGTGTAATCGTAAATTAATAGAATTTTTATTATATATATATATATATATTATATATACAAAATATGACATCTGATTTATTAACGGTAAGGGACATTATA
>NW_025063418.1:50000-57500 GCF_018153295.1 Drosophila grimshawi
CTGCTATATCAATTTTCAATCGGTTACATTTGTTTGTTATAAGAGAGAAATTAACGATAAAAGGAAACCTATTATAATATATTGTGGAAATAAAGATTTTAATACAATATTTCCAACAACATACCTTGGCAAATTCCGCAATTATCTTTTTTTATCGCAGCCAAGCAATTATTATTAATAACGAACGAACATACTCAAACACAAACATGAGCGTATAACATAATCTTTAATAAATTATATGAAATCTTCATATAATAGATGAGCACACACCACTCACCATGTAAAGGTTTTTGAACACCATCTCTTTAAGCATGATACTTTTTTCAAATGCTACCACCCAACATTAATTCTTCATGTATTAAATTAAATATAATACAAGATTAACTTCATTATTTCATAATTTGCCCAATAAATTATCCATGCCGGCAAGACAATACTCCACAGTCATATTATTTTGTTACTTTTACTCTTTCTCATATGACTTGCCTTGCGCGACACCACTCCATATAAAGGTTTTTGAACACCATCTCTTTAAGCATGATACTTTTTTCAAATGCTACCACCCAACATTAATTCTTCATGTATTAAATTAAATATAATACAAGATTAACTTCATTATTTCATAATTTGCCCAATAAATTATCCATGCCGGCAAGACAATACTCCACAGTCATATTATTTTGTTACTTTTACTTTTTCTCATATGACTTGCCTTGCGCGACACCACTCCATATATAGGTTTTTGAACACCATCTCTTTAAGCATGATACTTTTTTCAAATGCTACCACCCAACATTAATTCTTCATGTATTAAATTAAATATAATACAAGATTAACTTCATTATTTCATAATTTGCCCAGTAAATTATCCATGCCGGCAAGACAATACTCCACAGTCATATTATTTTGTTACTTTTACTCTTTCTCATATGACTTGCCTTGCGCGACACCACTCCATATATAGGTTTTTGAACACCATCTCTTTAAGCATGATACTTTTTTCAAATGCTACCACCCAACATTAATTCTTCATGTATTAAATTAAATATAATACAAGATTAACTTCATTTTTTCATAATTTGCCCAATAAATTATCCATGCCGGCAAGACAATACTCCACAGTCATATTATTTTGTTACTTTTACTTTTTCTCATATGACTTGCCTTGCGCGACACCACTCCATATATAGGTTTTTGAACACCATCTCTTTAAGCATGATACTTTTTTCAAATGCTACCACCCAACATTAATTCTTCATGTATTAAATAAAATATAATACAAGATTAACTTCATTTTTTCATAATTTGCCCAATAAATTATCCATGCCGGCAAGACAATACTCCACAGTCATATTATTTTGTTACTTTTACTTTTTCTCATATGACTTGCCTTGCGCGACACCACTCCATATATAGGTTTTTGAACACCATTTCCTTAAGAATGATACTTTTTTCAAATGCAACCACTCACTATTAATTCTTCATGTATTAATTTAAATATAACACACGAATAACTTAAATATTTAATAATTTGAACTATAATTGACGGTTGCCGGCAAGACAATACTCCACAATCATGTGATTTCCATATATAATTTTGTCTATAGCAAACATTTTTTATTGTAGTAGAGTTGTTCCATACGTTATTACCCAACATTTATTTTACATGTTAAATTCTATTATATCACATTGTTTGTGTCATATGTTATTATCTAACATGTAATTTATATGTTTCATGATATTATTTGACATTTTGTATTGGAAAACACTGAATTGAATTTCATAACATTTCATAATTTGCCCAATAAATTATCCATGCCGGCAAGACAATACTCCACAGTCATATTATTTTGTTACTTTAGTTTTTCTCATATGACTTGCCTTGCGCGACACCACTCCATATATAGGTTTTTGAACACCATTTCCTTAAGAATGATACTTTTTTCAAATGCAACCACTCACTATTAATTCTTCATGTATTAATTTAAATATAACACACGAATAACTTAAATATTTAATAATTTGAACTATAATTGACGGCTGCCGGCAAGACAATACTCCACAATCATGTGATTTCCATATATAATTTTGTCTATAGCAAACATTTTTTATTGTAGTAGAGTTGTTCCATACGTTATTACCCAACATTTATTTTACATGTTAAATTCTATTATATCACATTGTTTGTGTCATATGTTATTATCTAACATGTAATTTATATGTTTCATGATATTATTTGACATTTTGTATTGGAAAACACTGAATTGAATTTCATAACATTTCATAATTTGCCCAATAAATGACCCATGCCGGCAAGACAATACTCCACAGTCATATTATTTTGTTACTTTTACTTTTTCTCATATGACTTGCCGTGCGCGACACCACTCCATATATAGGTTTTTGAACACCATTTCCTTAAGAATGATACTTTTTTCAAATGCAACCACTCACTATTAATTCTTCATGTATTAATTTAAATATAACACACGAATAACTTAAATATTTAATAATTTGAACTATAATTGACGGCTGCCGGCAAGACAATACTCCACAATCATGTGATTTCCATATATAATTTTGTCTATAGCAAACATTTTTTATTGTAGTAGAGTTGTTCCATACGTTATTACCCAACATTTATTTTACATGTTAAATTCTATTATATCACATTGTTTGTGTCATATGTTATTATCTAACATGTAATTTATATGTTTCATGATATTATTTGACATTTTGTATTGGAAAACACTGAATTGAATTTCATAACAATTCCAAGTCTCATGAGTGTAAATTTTATTAATCGGTTTATTATTATTATGCAATATCAAATAAAATATAAACTTCTATTTCACACTAAATATAACATTTATGTTTAAGAGTGTAAATTTTTCATTCGCATATTACTGTTCTCCATTGATTGAATTATAATATATTTTTAATATGATTTCATATATTTATTTTTTTGTGTTTTCTACTATTGCCTTTCGCAGTTATCATATATATATATATATATATATATATATATATATATATATATATACTCATATATATAATAAAATGTGTGTTCTTCTTTCTCTGTTTTGTTTAAAACAATTTAATTTCTTTATTCCTTTCAATAACAATTCAATTATTCTGAAAAGAATGTTATTTATAAAATAACATAAATTTTGTATTGCATCATCAAAAAGCTTTTTGTATATAACATTTTCTTAAGGTCCGGTCCACACATTATCAACTTACAAAGAAATATATAAAATATCATAAGTAAATTAACAAATATGGCACCTTTAAACAACTCATACAATATATATATATATATATGTTTTAGTTGGTGTTTAACAACCATAACACACATATTATATTTTATATTTGTTGTTTTATTAACATTTTCGAATCATCAAGCAAAGGATAAGCTTCAGTGGATCGCAGTATGGCAGCTGCTCAACCACTTACAACACCTTGCCTGTTACAAAAGTCGTTTACAATTGATTCTAGGCTTTGTCATTGTATTAAATAATGTTTAAATATGTAACTAGCACGGCATCAGGTGATCATAGATCCTCCCAATTTACTATGTTACAAATAACATTGGCATCACATCCATTGTCGTTTATAAAATAAATTATAAACTTTTAATGGTTTAGAAGCCATACAATGCAAATTGCCCCTTATTTATCATTGCAGTCCAGCACGGATACGACCTTAGAGGCGTTCAGGCATAATCCAACGGACGTAGCGTCATACCACTGTTCGCTCGAACAAGTATTGTGCCATTGGTCCGTACCTGCGGTTCCTCTCGTACTACGCAGGAATGCTGTCGCAACAACGTTTTGTCATTAGTAGGGTAAAACTAACCTGTCTCACGACGGTCTAAACCCAGCTCACGTTCCCTTGCATGGGTGAACAATCCAACGCTTGGTGAATTTTGCTTCACAATGATAGGAAGAGCCGACATCGAAGGATCAAAAAGCGACGTCGCTATGAACGCTTGGCCGCCACAAGCCAGTTATCCCTATGGTAACTTTTCTGACACCTCTTGTTAAAAACTCTTTAAACCAAAAGGATCGATAGGCCGAGCTTTTGCTGTCCCTGTGTGTACTGAACACCGAGATCAAGTCAGCATTTGCCCTTTTGCTCTATGTGTGGTTTCTGTCCGCACTGAGCTGGCCTTGGGACACCTCCGTTATTATTTGAGAGATGTACCGCCCCAGTCAAACTCCCTACCTGGCAATGTCCTTGAATTGGATCATACCTGAGTAATTGGAGTTATACCAAATTTTTAAATCAAAAATACATAAATGCATTTTCTTATTAAAGAATTTGTTTGCGATTATATAACAAACTCGTGATACTTTGATCAAGAAGCTTGCATCAAAACCCAATACCATAAGATATAATAAATACATCCGTATAATGGCTAGGAAATGATACACGTTCCATTTAATCAAGTAAGTAAGGAAACAATAAGAGTAGTGGTATTTCATTGTCGATACCAAACCGAAGTCTAATATCTCCCACTTATTCTACACCTCTTATGTCTCCTTACACTGCCAGATTAGAGTCAAGCTCAAAAGGGTCTTCTTTCCCCGCTAATTATTCCAAGCCCGTTCCCTTGGCTGTGGTTTCGCTAGATAGTAGATAGGGACAGTAGGAATCTCGTTAATCCATTCATGCGCGTCACTAATTAGATGACGAGGCATTTGGCTACCTTAAGAGAGTCATAGTTACTCCCGCCGTTGACCCGCGCTTACTTGAATTTCTTCACTTTGACATTCAGAGCACTGGGCAGAAATCACATTGTGTCAACACCCGCTAGGGCCATCACAATGCTTTGTTTTAATTAGACAGTCGGATTCCCCAAGTCCGTGCCAGTTCTGAATTGATTGTTAATTGATAATCGTTATAATTTAAAAGAACTAATCAGTTGCCCAATTAGTATTCTTAAAAATTTTAGCAAGAAAGTTCCACAATTGGCTACGTAACTAAACTATCCGGGGAACAAGAATCTACCATAAATGATAGAAACCCTATTTACCCAGAACGAGCACATAAACCATGTTATTGTTTCCCAATCAAGCCCGACTATCTCAATCTTCAGAGCCAATCCTTATCCCGAAGTTACGGATCTAATTTGCCGACTTCCCTTACCTACATTATTCTATCGACTAGAGACTCTTCACCTTGGAGACCAGCTGCGGATATTGGTACGGCCTGTTGAGAAGTTTGCGTATCCCCACCATAAATTTTCAAGGTCCGAGGAGAAAATATCGACACAACAGTATATGTCATGCTCTTCTAGCCCATCTACCATATCTCTCTGCGAAAGACTTCCATGGTAGTACGGCTATAAAACAGAAAAGAAAACTCTTCCGATACCTCTCGACGGCTTCTTTATGGTCGTTCCTGTTGCCAGGATGAGCACGAGGCCCATATTTAATAACAAACGGATACTCAACAGGTTACGGAATTGGAACCGTATTCCCTTTCGTTCAAAATTATTCAAGTGTATAAAAATCGGTATGATGCAAAATATATTTTGATTTTTCTATACTTGAAAATTTTCGGCTTTCGCCTTGAACTTAGGACCGACTAACTCGTGATCAACCACTGTTCACACGAAACCCTTCTCCACTTCAGTCCTCCCAGGTCTCATTCGATTATTTGCTACTACCACCCAAGATCTGTACCAATGGCGGGCTCCATGCAGGCTTACGCCAAACACTTCTATGCACACCATTGTACCTCCCTACTCACTAAAGTTTCAAAATTTATATTACAAGTAACATAAATCATCTACTTTAGCGGTAATGTATAGGTATACAACTTAAGCGCCATCCATTTTAAGGGCTAGTTGCTTCGGCAGGTGAGTTGTTACACACTCCTTAGCGGATTTCGACTTCCATGATCACCGTCCTGCTGTTTTAAGCAACCAACGCCTTTCATGGTATCTGTATGAGTTGTTAATTTGGGCACCGTAACATTACGTTTGGTTCATCCCACAGCGCCAGTTCTGCTTACCAAAAGTGGCCCACTGGGCACATTATATCATAACCTTAAACTTCATATCAAGAAAGTTAAGGTTCTTACCCATTTAAAGTTTGAGAATAGGTTAAGATCGTTTCGACCCTAAGGCCTCTAATCATTCGCTTTACCAGATAAGATTATTTTATACAACAGTTAAATGCACCAGCTATCCTGAGGGAAACTTCGGAAGGAACCAGCTACTAGATGGTTCGATTGGTCTTTCGCCCCTATACTCAATTCTGACAATCGATTTGCACGTCAGAACTGTTTCGGTCTTCCATCAGGGTTTCCCCTGACTTCAACCTGATCAAGTATAGTTCACCATCTTTCGGGTCACAGCATATATGCTCAAGGTACGTTCCAGTTAGAGGTATAAATAATATAAATATCATTATACATAACTATATAGAGCGCCCCGGGATTGTGTTAATTAACTATAAATAGCTAAAAAACTAATCCCATTAATAGTCAAGTTAATTACGCTATTAGGTTTATATCCCAATAACTTGCACATATGTTAGACTCCTTGGTCCGTGTCTCAAGACGGGTCCCGAAGGTATCCTGAATCTTTCGCATTGTTAATCATACAAGTGCATATAATAAACACAAAAATCATTGAAAATTATGCCATTATATAATTCCGAAAAATTAACGCACTGTATTCATATAAATCTATCAGCACTTTATCAAATTTATGACATTTATATCATGTTATAATGCAAGCACTATAATTGAAATAATCAATAATTCACAATTTTTTGATAAATTAATTATGTTAATAGATTACAATGTCCTTATATGGAAAAAATGCACACTATTATTATAATATTAATTAAATATTACAATTCTAATGATGAATTTTCCATAACGGATATTCAGGTTCATCGGGCTTAACCTCTAAGCAGTTTCACGTACTATTTAACTCTCTATTCAGAGTTCTTTTCAACTTTCCCTCACGGTACTTGTTTACTATCGGTCTCATGGTTATATTTAGTTTTAGATGGAGTTTACCACCCACTTAGTGCTGCACTATCAAGCAACACGACTCTTTGGAAACATCATCTAGTAATCATTAACGTTATACGGGCCTGGCACCCTCTATGGGTAAATGGCCTCATTTAAGAAGGACTTAAATCGTTAATTTCTCATACTAGAATATTGATGTTCCTTACACTGCATCTCACATTTGCCATATAGACAAAGTGACTTAGTGCTGAACTGATTTCTTTTCGCTCGCCGCTACTAAGAAAATCCTTGTTAGTTTCTTTTCCTCCCCTAATTAATATGCTTAAATTCAGGGGGTAGTCCCATATGAGTTGAGGTTGTATAAAACAATTTTTATTGAATACTATGATATAATATTCAATATTATGAATACACTAATTCTTGAAGAATAATAATATTTACAACAGTTTTCTTATCGCATCAATAATAATCGAGACAATTCTAGATGAAAAAAAACTTTCATTTCAT
>NW_025063418.1:62500-67500 GCF_018153295.1 Drosophila grimshawi
TCCACAGTCATATTATTTTGTTACTTTTACTTTTTCTCATATGACTTGCCTTGCGCGACACCACTCCATATATAGGTTTTTGAACACCATTTCCTTAAGAATGATACTTTTTTCAAATGCAACCACTCACTATTAATTCTTCATGTATTAATTTAAATATAACACACGAATAACTTAAATATTTAATAATTTGAACTATAATTGACGGCTGCCGGCAAGACAATACTCCACAATCATGTGATTTCCATATATAATTTTGTCTATAGCAAACATTTTTTATTGTAGTAGAGTTGTTCCATACGTTATTACCCAACATTTATTTTACATGTTAAATTCTATTATATCACATTGTTTGTGTCATATGTTATTATCTAACATGTAATTTATATGTTTCATGATATTATTTGACATTTTGTATTGGAAAACACTGAATTGAATTTCATAACATTTCATAATTTGCCCAATAAATGACCCATGCCGGCAAGACAATACTCCACAGTCATATTATTTTGTTACTTTTAGTTTTTCTCATATGACTTGCCTTGCGCGACACCACTCCATATATAGGTTTTTGAACACCATTTCCTTAAGAATGATACTTTTTTCAAATGCAACCACTCACTATTAATTCTTCATGTATTAATTTAAATATAACACACGAATAACTTAAATATTTAATAATTTGAACTATAATTGACGGCTGCCGGCAAGACAATACTCCACAATCATGTGATTTCCATATATAATTTTGTCTATAGCAAACATTTTTTATTGTAGTAGAGTTGTTCCATACGTTATTACCCAACATTTATTTTACATGTTAAATTCTATTATATCACATTGTTTGTGTCATATGTTATTATCTAACATGTAATTTATATGTTTCATGATATTATTTGACATTTTGTATTGGAAAACACTGAATTGAATTTCATAACATTTCATAATTTGCCCAATAAATGACCCATGCCGGCAAGACAATACTCCACAGTCATATTATTTTGTTACTTTTACTTTTTCTCATATGACTTGCCGTGCGCGACACCACTCCATATATAGGTTTTTGAACACCATTTCCTTAAGAATGATACTTTTTTCAAATGCAACCACTCACTATTAATTCTTCATGTATTAATTTAAATATAACACACGAATAACTTAAATATTTAATAATTTGAACTATAATTGACGGCTGCCGGCAAGACAATACTCCACAATCATGTGATTTCCATATATAATTTTGTCTATAGCAAACATTTTTTATTGTAGTAGAGTTGTTCCATACGTTATTACCCAACATTTATTTTACATGTTAAATTCTATTATATCACATTGTTTGTGTCATATGTTATTATCTAACATGTAATTTATATGTTTCATGATATTATTTGACATTTTGTATTGGAAAACACTGAATTGAATTTCATAACAATTCCAAGTCTCATGAGTGTAAATTTTATTAATCGGTTTATTATTATTATGCAATATCAAATAAAATATAAACTTCTATTTCACACTAAATATAACATTTATGTTTAAGAGTGTAAATTTTTCATTCGCATATTACTGTTCTCCATTGATTGAATTATAATATATTTTTAATATGATTTCATATATTTATTTTTTTGTGTTTTCTACTATTGCCTTTCGCAGTTATCATATATATATATATATATATATATATATATATATATATATATATACTCATATATATAATAAAATGTGTGTTCTTCTTTCTCTGTTTTGTTTAAAACAATTTAATTTCTTTATTCCTTTCAATAACAATTCAATTATTCTGAAAAGAATGTTATTTATAAAATAACATAAATTTTGTATTGCATCATCAAAAAGCTTTTTGTATATAACATTTTCTTAAGGTCCGGTCCACACATTATCAACTTACAAAGAAATATATAAAATATCATAAGTAAATTAACAAATATGGCACCTTTAAACAACTCATACAATATATATATATATATATGTTTTAGTTGGTGTTTAACAACCATAACACACATATTATATTTTATATTTGTTGTTTTATTAACATTTTCGAATCATCAAGCAAAGGATAAGCTTCAGTGGATCGCAGTATGGCAGCTGCTCAACCACTTACAACACCTTGCCTGTTACAAAAGTCGTTTACAATTGATTCTAGGCTTTGTCATTGTATTAAATAATGTTTAAATATGTAACTAGCACGGCATCAGGTGATCATAGATCCTCCCAATTTACTATGTTACAAATAACATTGGCATCACATCCATTGTCGTTTATAAAATAAATTATAAACTTTTAATGGTTTAGAAGCCATACAATGCAAATTGCCCCTTATTTATCATTGCAGTCCAGCACGGATACGACCTTAGAGGCGTTCAGGCATAATCCAACGGACGTAGCGTCATACCACTGTTCGCTCGAACAAGTATTGTGCCATTGGTCCGTACCTGCGGTTCCTCTCGTACTACGCAGGAATGCTGTCGCAACAACGTTTTGTCATTAGTAGGGTAAAACTAACCTGTCTCACGACGGTCTAAACCCAGCTCACGTTCCCTTGCATGGGTGAACAATCCAACGCTTGGTGAATTTTGCTTCACAATGATAGGAAGAGCCGACATCGAAGGATCAAAAAGCGACGTCGCTATGAACGCTTGGCCGCCACAAGCCAGTTATCCCTATGGTAACTTTTCTGACACCTCTTGTTAAAAACTCTTTAAACCAAAAGGATCGATAGGCCGAGCTTTTGCTGTCCCTGTGTGTACTGAACACCGAGATCAAGTCAGCATTTGCCCTTTTGCTCTATGTGTGGTTTCTGTCCGCACTGAGCTGGCCTTGGGACACCTCCGTTATTATTTGAGAGATGTACCGCCCCAGTCAAACTCCCTACCTGGCAATGTCCTTGAATTGGATCATACCTGAGTAATTGGAGTTATACCAAATTTTTAAATCAAAAATACATAAATGCATTTTCTTATTAAAGAATTTGTTTGCGATTATATAACAAACTCGTGATACTTTGATCAAGAAGCTTGCATCAAAACCCAATACCATAAGATATAATAAATACATCCGTATAATGGCTAGGAAATGATACACGTTCCATTTAATCAAGTAAGTAAGGAAACAATAAGAGTAGTGGTATTTCATTGTCGATACCAAACCGAAGTCTAATATCTCCCACTTATTCTACACCTCTTATGTCTCCTTACACTGCCAGATTAGAGTCAAGCTCAAAAGGGTCTTCTTTCCCCGCTAATTATTCCAAGCCCGTTCCCTTGGCTGTGGTTTCGCTAGATAGTAGATAGGGACAGTAGGAATCTCGTTAATCCATTCATGCGCGTCACTAATTAGATGACGAGGCATTTGGCTACCTTAAGAGAGTCATAGTTACTCCCGCCGTTGACCCGCGCTTACTTGAATTTCTTCACTTTGACATTCAGAGCACTGGGCAGAAATCACATTGTGTCAACACCCGCTAGGGCCATCACAATGCTTTGTTTTAATTAGACAGTCGGATTCCCCAAGTCCGTGCCAGTTCTGAATTGATTGTTAATTGATAATCGTTATAATTTAAAAGAACTAATCAGTTGCCCAATTAGTATTCTTAAAAATTTTAGCAAGAAAGTTCCACAATTGGCTACGTAACTAAACTATCCGGGGAACAAGAATCTACCATAAATGATAGAAACCCTATTTACCCAGAACGAGCACATAAACCATGTTATTGTTTCCCAATCAAGCCCGACTATCTCAATCTTCAGAGCCAATCCTTATCCCGAAGTTACGGATCTAATTTGCCGACTTCCCTTACCTACATTATTCTATCGACTAGAGACTCTTCACCTTGGAGACCAGCTGCGGATATTGGTACGGCCTGTTGAGAAGTTTGCGTATCCCCACCATAAATTTTCAAGGTCCGAGGAGAAAATATCGACACAACAGTATATGTCATGCTCTTCTAGCCCATCTACCATATCTCTCTGCGAAAGACTTCCATGGTAGTACGGCTATAAAACAGAAAAGAAAACTCTTCCGATACCTCTCGACGGCTTCTTTATGGTCGTTCCTGTTGCCAGGATGAGCACGAGGCCCATATTTAATAACAAACGGATACTCAACAGGTTACGGAATTGGAACCGTATTCCCTTTCGTTCAAAATTATTCAAGTGTATAAAAATCGGTATGATGCAAAATATATTTTGATTTTTCTATACTTGAAAATTTTCGGCTTTCGCCTTGAACTTAGGACCGACTAACTCGTGATCAACCACTGTTCACACGAAACCCTTCTCCACTTCAGTCCTCCAAGGTCTCATTCGATTATTTGCTACTACCACCCAAGATCTGTACCAATGGCGGCTCCATGCAGGCTTACGCCAAACACTTCTATGCACACCATTGTACCTTCCTACTCACTAAAGTTTCAAAATTTATATTACAAGTAACATAAATCATCTACTTTAGCGGTAATGTATAGGTATACAACTTAAGCGCCATCCATTTTAAGGGCTAGTTGCTTCGGCAGGTGAGTTGTTACACACTCCTTAGCGGATTTCGACTTCCATGATCACCGTCCTGCTGTTTTAAGCAACCAACGCCTTTCATGGTTTCTGTATGAGTTGTTAATTTGGGCACCGTAACATTACGTTTGGTTCATCCCACAGCGCCAGTTCTGCTTACCAAAAGTGGCCCACTGGGCACATTATATCATAACCTTAAACTTCATATCAAGAAAGTTAAGGTTCTTACCCATTTAAAGTTTGAGAATAGGTTAAGATCGTTTCGACCCTAAGGCCTCTAATCATTCGCTTTACCAGATAAGATTATTTTATACAACAGTTAAATGCACCAGCTATCCTGAGGGAAACTTCGGAAGGAACCAGCTACTAGATGGTTCGATTGGTCTTTCGCCCCTATACTCAATTCTGACAATCGATTTGCACGTCAGAACTGTTTCGGTCTTCCATCAGGGTTTCCCCTGACTTCAACCTGATCAAGTA
>NW_025063418.1:72500-100000 GCF_018153295.1 Drosophila grimshawi
CAATAAATTATCCATGCCGGCAAGACAATACTCCACAGTCATATTATTTTGTTACTTTTACTCTTTCTCATATGACTTGCCTTGCGCGACACCACTCCATATAAAGGTTTTTGAACACCATCTCTTTAAGCATGATACTTTTTTCAAATGCTACCACCCAACATTAATTCTTCATGTATTAAATTAAATATAATACAAGATTAACTTCATTATTTCATAATTTGCCCAATAAATTATCCATGCCGGCAAGACAATACTCCACAGTCATATTATTTTGTTACTTTTACTTTTTCTCATATGACTTGCCTTGCGCGACACCACTCCATATATAGGTTTTTGAACACCATCTCTTTAAGCATGATACTTTTTTCAAATGCTACCACCCAACATTAATTCTTCATGTATTAAATTAAATATAATACAAGATTAACTTCATTATTTCATAATTTGCCCAGTAAATTATCCATGCCGGCAAGACAATACTCCACAGTCATATTATTTTGTTACTTTTACTCTTTCTCATATGACTTGCCTTGCGCGACACCACTCCATATATAGGTTTTTGAACACCATCTCTTTAAGCATGATACTTTTTTCAAATGCTACCACCCAACATTAATTCTTCATGTATTAAATTAAATATAATACAAGATTAACTTCATTTTTTCATAATTTGCCCAATAAATTATCCATGCCGGCAAGACAATACTCCACAGTCATATTATTTTGTTACTTTTACTTTTTCTCATATGACTTGCCTTGCGCGACACCACTCCATATATAGGTTTTTGAACACCATCTCTTTAAGCATGATACTTTTTTCAAATGCTACCACCCAACATTAATTCTTCATGTATTAAATAAAATATAATACAAGATTAACTTCATTTTTTCATAATTTGCCCAATAAATTATCCATGCCGGCAAGACAATACTCCACAGTCATATTATTTTGTTACTTTTACTTTTTCTCATATGACTTGCCTTGCGCGACACCACTCCATATATAGGTTTTTGAACACCATTTCCTTAAGAATGATACTTTTTTCAAATGCAACCACTCACTATTAATTCTTCATGTATTAATTTAAATATAACACACGAATAACTTAAATATTTAATAATTTGAACTATAATTGACGGCTGCCGGCAAGACAATACTCCACAATCATGTGATTTCCATATATAATTTTGTCTATAGCAAACATTTTTTATTGTAGTAGAGTTGTTCCATACGTTATTACCCAACATTTATTTTACATGTTAAATTCTATTATATCACATTGTTTGTGTCATATGTTATTATCTAACATGTAATTTATATGTTTCATGATATTATTTGACATTTTGTATTGGAAAACACTGAATTGAATTTCATAACATTTCATAATTTGCCCAATAAATGACCCATGCCGGCAAGACAATACTCCACAGTCATATTATTTTGTTACTTTTACTTTTTCTCATATGACTTGCCTTGCGCGACACCACTCCATATATAGGTTTTTGAACACCATTTCCTTAAGAATGATACTTTTTTCAAATGCAACCACTCACTATTAATTCTTCATGTATTAATTTAAATATAACACACGAATAACTTAAATATTTAATAATTTGAACTATAATTGACGGCTGCCGGCAAGACAATACTCCACAATCATGTGATTTCCATATATAATTTTGTCTATAGCAAACATTTTTTATTGTAGTAGAGTTGTTCCATACGTTATTACCCAACATTTATTTTACATGTTAAATTCTATTATATCACATTGTTTGTGTCATATGTTATTATCTAACATGTAATTTATATGTTTCATGATATTATTTGACATTTTGTATTGGAAAACACTGAATTGAATTTCATAACATTTCATAATTTGCCCAATAAATGACCCATGCCGGCAAGACAATACTCCACAGTCATATTATTTTGTTACTTTTACTTTTTCTCATATGACTTGCCGTGCGCGACACCACTCCATATATAGGTTTTTGAACACCATTTCCTTAAGAATGATACTTTTTTCAAATGCAACCACTCACTATTAATTCTTCATGTATTAATTTAAATATAACACACGAATAACTTAAATATTTAATAATTTGAACTATAATTGACGGCTGCCGGCAAGACAATACTCCACAATCATGTGATTTCCATATATAATTTTGTCTATAGCAAACATTTTTTATTGTAGTAGAGTTGTTCCATACGTTATTACCCAACATTTATTTTACATGTTAAATTCTATTATATCACATTGTTTGTGTCATATGTTATTATCTAACATGTAATTTATATGTTTCATGATATTATTTGACATTTTGTATTGGAAAACACTGAATTGAATTTCATAACAATTCCAAGTCTCATGAGTGAGTGTAAATTTTATTAATCGGTTTATTATTATTATGCAATATCAAATAAAATATAAACTTCTATTTCACACTAAATATAACATTTTTGTTTAAGAGTGTAAATTTTCCATTCGCATATTACTGTTCTCCATTGATTGAATTATAATATATTTTTAATATGATTTCATATATTTATTTTTTTGTGTTTTCTACTATTGCCTTTCGCAGTTATCATATATATATATATATATATATATATATATATATATATATATATACTCATATATATAATAAAATGTGTGTTCTTCTTTCTCTGTTTTGTTTAAAACAATTTAATTTCTTTATTCCTTTCAATAACAATTCAATTATTCTGAAAAGAATGTTATTTATAAAATAACATAAATTTTGTATTGCATCATCAAAAAGCTTTTTGTATATAACATTTTCTTAAGGTCCGGTCCACACATTATCAACTTACAAAGAAATATATAAAATATCATAAGTAAATTAACAAATATGGCACCTTTAAACAACTCATACAATATATATATATATATATGTTTTAGTTGGTGTTTAACAACCATAACACACATATTATATTTTATATTTGTTGTTTTATTAACATTTTCGAATCATCAAGCAAAGGATAAGCTTCAGTGGATCGCAGTATGGCAGCTGCTCAACCACTTACAACACCTTGCCTGTTACAAAAGTCGTTTACAATTGATTCTAGGCTTTGTCATTGTATTAAATAATGTTTAAATATGTAACTAGCACGGCATCAGGTGATCATAGATCCTCCCAATTTACTATGTTACAAATAACATTGGCATCACATCCATTGTCGTTTATAAAATAAATTATAAACTTTTAATGGTTTAGAAGCCATACAATGCAAATTGCCCCTTATTTATCATTGCAGTCCAGCACGGATACGACCTTAGAGGCGTTCAGGCATAATCCAACGGACGTAGCGTCATACCACTGTTCGCTCGAACAAGTATTGTGCCATTGGTCCGTACCTGCGGTTCCTCTCGTACTACGCAGGAATGCTGTCGCAACAACGTTTTGTCATTAGTAGGGTAAAACTAACCTGTCTCACGACGGTCTAAACCCAGCTCACGTTCCCTTGCATGGGTGAACAATCCAACGCTTGGTGAATTTTGCTTCACAATGATAGGAAGAGCCGACATCGAAGGATCAAAAAGCGACGTCGCTATGAACGCTTGGCCGC
The DNA here is from genome assembly GCF_018153295.1 of Drosophila grimshawi. Lineage (NCBI taxonomy): Eukaryota > Metazoa > Arthropoda > Insecta > Diptera > Drosophilidae > Drosophila > Drosophila grimshawi. The sequence continues at coordinate 76,099 of NW_025063418.1, forward strand.
CACAAGCCAGTTATCCCTATGGTAACTTTTCTGACACCTCTTGTTAAAAACTCTTTAAACCAAAAGGATCGATAGGCCGAGCTTTTGCTGTCCCTGTGTGTACTGAACACCGAGATCAAGTCAGCATTTGCCCTTTTGCTCTATGTGTGGTTTCTGTCCGCACTGAGCTGGCCTTGGGACACCTCCGTTATTATTTGAGAGATGTACCGCCCCAGTCAAACTCCCTACCTGGCAATGTCCTTGAATTGGATCATACCTGAGTAATTGGAGTTATACCAAATTTTTAAATCAAAAATACATAAATGCATTTTCTTATTAAAGAATTTGTTTGCGATTATATAACAAACTCGTGATACTTTGATCAAGAAGCTTGCATCAAAACCCAATACCATAAGATATAATAAATACATCCGTATAATGGCTAGGAAATGATACACGTTCCATTTAATCAAGTAAGTAAGGAAACAATAAGAGTAGTGGTATTTCATTGTCGATACCAAACCGAAGTCTAATATCTCCCACTTATTCTACACCTCTTATGTCTCCTTACACTGCCAGATTAGAGTCAAGCTCAAAAGGGTCTTCTTTCCCCGCTAATTATTCCAAGCCCGTTCCCTTGGCTGTGGTTTCGCTAGATAGTAGATAGGGACAATTAAAGTCAATTGGTTTAACGTGAGCACCTGCCGGGATGGCTTAATCTCACGGTGCCAAGCACAGGAATTAATTCAAGCGTCAATTACCGCCCCATTGGAACTAATATTCCGCAGGTACCAATTTGAAGTCACTACTGTTTGGTCGTGAACTTCCACCTTGGTTTGGAGGGCCGCCTACCTAAAACGACTTCCGATCTATGGGTCACGGCACCCTGTTGTATAGCGCAACAACACGCCGAGTCAATAGCTCTACCCGCATTTGGGTGTCAAACCACAGCCACCACGAAACTCCCCGAAGGGCCGCAACCAAAAACCAGGACGGAAACTATGTTCCGCGGGCTCCTGATTACCCGTGGTACCGGAAAGCAAGCCTCCGGTCAGGCCTCGTACCCGTAGGGTACTCCCAATTTTAACTCCAAAACAGTTACGGGTTGGTGACCCAAAAAGAAGGAAAGATATCACTGTACGGAATAGAATGCGAATTGATGTAAACACCAAATCTCAGATGGAACAGTATACGCCATGCTTTATGGACATGGTTTTCTCACTGTGGGGAGCGAGGCCTATTCCTTCCTCTTCCGCAAACAGCGGCATTCATAACTGAACGAATTCAGACCGCTAGCCGGCCAGCTGATATCCCCAACAACAGCGCTGAGAGCCGAGGGTCGAGACCGCCCCTGAACACCCCAAACGCCCGTGGTACCGGATCAGTCCTCCGGTCAGAACTCGTACCACAAGGATACTTCCAGTTTTGCTCCATAAAGCCGGGACTGGTGACCCCCGAACGCAACTCAGCAATCCATTCACACACCCCCACATTCATACCCCCAACAGACATTCAACATTCACCCAACTTCTCCACGTATGAGACGTCGTCTGGCAAATGCAGCCCGTGCAAACTCACTCATTCTCCTTACCCCTTCACAAGTGGAGAGCACTTGACTTACGTCATACCCACTAATACCCCGCGTTATCCCAAGCACACTTAGATCTCGCAGATCTGCATACAAAGGGCACTCACAGAGGACATGTTCCCATGTCTCTCCCACCCAGCCACAAGGGCATTCCGGGCTATCACAAAGTCGTCTTGAATGCAAGAATGCATTCAGCGACCCGTGGCCCGTCAACAAAAATCCAAAACTCAGGTGAAGCCTGAAGTCTGGACGGTCAACAGCAAATGTGACCTCCCGAATAAACCTATGAGTGACCCTCCCATTCTCGCTAGTATCCCATCTGACCTGCCAGTCAGACAGAACACACTCATTTAGCAATTTCTTGCACTCACTAAGCCCTAAACTCTCCACATCCCTATCCGCTAACCATTCATTCTGCAGCAACGGCAACCGCCTCTTGATCTTATAGCTCAGGCTTCGACGCCTGATCTTTAAGTCCAGAGGGGCTACTCCTAACAACACCTGCATTGCCTCCGTGGAGACAGTGCGGCATACAGGCAGACATCCTAACAACATCACACGCTGGCAAGCCAGCACATTCTTTCTGCCTACAACAGTCGAAACTACTTTACACCATACCGACGATCCATAAGTTGCACAGGCAACAAATAGACCATCGTATACGGTGCGAGCAGTTCTGCTGAGGCCCCAGTCACTTCTCAAAATCCGACGCACTTGTCCAACCACACTGAGCAATCGCCCTTTCACATATGCGATATGAGGAGTGAAACACATCCTCTCGCCAAACACAATGCCGAGGTATTTCACCTCCGTCACATATCTCAGGCTGCCGCCATTTAGCCTAACCAATGGGGGTCGACTACGCGACAATCTGCCCTTAAGCAGCATTGTCACGGTCTTGTCCATTGCCAGACTGACGCCAACACTGAGACCCCACTCATACACAACTCGCAAGTACGTTGCCGCACTTGCCTCTACATCCGCTCGCGATTGCCCCTCAACCAGAATGAGCAGGTCGTCCGCATACGCACAACACTTGCATACACGCTCGAGCTGCCATAGCAAGGTATCCATCATGAGGTTCCATATAAATGGACCACAGATGGAACCCTGTGGGCAGCCACGAACCACATTCAGGCTAACACTTTCATGCCGACCTACAGCACACGCACGTCTGCCAGAGAAATAGCTCTCCCAAATAGCCAATTCCCGGCAGCCACATTCGCTCAACCTCTCCAACACACTCGGCCAACTCAGGTGGTCAAACGCCCCTTTAAAATCAACAAAGATGCCTAGAATATGCCTGGAGTTGCTGGACTCAACGGAGTCACTTACAAATCTCCACGCATCTTCCACACATCTGCCCTTCCTAAAACCAAATTGCCGATCTGACATTTGGCTACTCACTCTCTCTTGGAGCCTTTCTACCATGACTCTTTCCAGCACTTTACCCAGCACTGGTAGGAGACTGATGCCCCGAAAGGAACGAGGATTGCTCCTGACCCTATCGGGCGACTTCAAAAGCACAATCACCCTTGCACACTTCCACTCATTGGGGAAATATCCCTCATTCATACACTTTCCATACATTACATTCATATAGTCTGGAATTGACTTCCAGACACTCTTACACATTTCCCCAGTAAAACCATCCATACCAGGTGATTTCCTCGACTTTAACATCGAGAAAGCCACCTCCAATTCACTATCCAGGAGCGGGTCAACATCACCAACCACACTCGGTGGCAAGTTCTGATGATCCGCTCTAGGGAAGAACTCATTCAATAAGACATTCATGCAGTCACTCCATGCCGTTAACTGAACGTCACCGACACGGAGGCCACTTACATCCGCTTCCCTACGCCTACCTCTCACAACTTTATAAGCACGACCCCAGGGGTCGTCCTTATTGCGCTCCAAAAAGGAACGCCATTCATCCTCTTTCACTCTTACAAGCATTTGCTTGTACTCATTCATACACTGGCTGTAAGCTAACCTAAGTTGGCCAGCGTTCTCGGCATTGGCAGATCTGGCCCTTTGGAATCGCTTCCTTAGGGACCGCACTGACCGACGCTTAACGCTCAACTCATGCGACCACCACTTCACTCGTTTGAGGTTGACCTTTCGGTGCCTCTCAAACAAGCGATCATTCGCACAAGTCACCCACCTATTCACACATACGACCTGCTCGTCAACATTCATTGCACTAAAAGTGCTAAGCGGAACTTGCGTTGCCGCTTCACTCACAAAAATCCCATGAAGGGGCCAATTCGCACCACAAGTGCGCCAGCGGTTACCCCCATCACTTTCACGCGTGGTGGAAGTGTGAGTGATGACAATCTCAATCGGATTGTGGTCACTCACACCGTGTCCACCCAGTACACTCCATTGAAAACCAAACACACTCGTTGCTGCCACATTCGCAAGAGTGACATCAATGTCACTCTGGCCCATCGGGCCCGCAAACGTGTACCACTCGCTGGGTTCGTTAACGACCCGGACATCCTGGGACACAGCCCACTCGGCCAGCACCTCACCCCTAGAGCGGTTCAGATACCTAGCAGATCTAGATATCTTACTGAACCACAAAGGGGACGGTGCATTCGCGTCAATACCAAGGATGAACGGAACGCTACTAGCCAGTAGTAGCACCTCATCCATATACGCGATATACGGTTCGAGGGGATCCCCGAACTTACAGTATACGCTTGCTACGAACAATCTACCAAAATTGCCACTAAGGCTCACACACACACCCCAGTCAGTCGAATTCACAACAGTGCATTCGATACTGACATCATTCACAACGACAGCAGAGTTGGCCCTGCTGTCAGGAAATACTCGCATACCCGCGGGCAATCCCCGTACGCAACCATTTGTCACGTAGGGTTCCTGCAGCAGGGCAACTACGCTGCCTCTTCTCACAATCGTGCCACCCACATCGCACATGACTGCATATGACTTCTGACAGTTCAACTGAAGAAGTCTGCTAGACATATTAATGTCTAGCACTCGCCCGCGCCACAATTGCACTGTACACAGGGCAAGCTGGAGACATCATGAGATGCTCAGACGGCCTACCCTTGAATGCGCAATTGCGACAGTTCAGTGCATTGCTGCACTGAGCCACGCGGTGACCCATTTGGCCGCAGCGACGACAGACGTCCTGCTTGAGCCGGCATTCCGCTACCTTATGATCGAAGCCAAGGCAACGATAGCAACCCACTACCGGGTCAAAGTTCCTCACACGAAATGAGAACCATTTCACGTAGCAGCGTCCGACATCCAAGAGGGTTTGCATGGCCAGGCCAGCACCCTCGAGAACAACATTCACTGCTGCGCTACCCTCTTGCGACCAAGGCTTACTCGCAATGCGGACACCTTTAGTGAAGGCCTCTTTGGACATCTTGTCCTTGAGGTTCAGCTCGTATAGCTCAGCCATGAACTCGTCAGGCGAGATTACAGCGTGAACGCCCTGCACGACCACTTTCGGCCCCAGTCTCTCTTTCACACTCACTTCCAGACCAACTTCGCTGAATTTTGCGTTCCCCGCAATCTTCCTCCGCTCGGCAACAGATGGTGTGCGAATGATCGCTCCGCCATCCCGCAGAGGTTTCACCTCATGGACGCGCACACCTAAGGTAGGCCCTACCTCCTTCACTACCTTATCCACCACCTCCTTGGCGGTCTTACCAGCAGTTTTGCTGCGCACAACCAAGGACCAGGTCTCGACTGGTGGAGGCATCTCCGGGGCAGACGACATTGTCGACATGGGACCCCCCCGGGGCGGAACTCGCGTTTGGCCAGCTGTCACATGCCCAGCATGCTCATTGGTCGCATTAAAGCGAACAGCCTCCAAACGCCCCTTGAGGCGCTCATTTTCCGCTATAAGCGAAAACAGCAATTCCTCGTACTACGTCGCGTAGCCTAACATGCTACCGACCAGTGACCCCGTCATACACTCAGCGAGTGCACACTCTACCAGTTCTTTGCTTATCGCTTTCATTTTTTCAATTGGCGTTCCCCTCTGCCTCAACGGTAACGCATTGCTCGCCGAACACGCAGCAATGGGCTCCTCCACAGCGGGAACACCAGCACTCACACTAGGCGTGCCCGAATTGCACACCTCGCCTTTCTCTCTCGGCACTCTGAGGGTAACCACCAGATTACCCTCCGCGCGCCGCCTTTAGACATTCTTACCTGCTGAGTCTACAGCCGTCTCGGAAGCTGCCTTCCTCAACTGTTGCTTACTCAGCACCCCCTCCTTCTTATCACGACATCGCTCGCTGCATCAGAGGACTGCGACGTGTCGTCATCTGACGACACCATCTGCGCCCCCCCCCCGCTTCAAGCTCCGCCGAACGCTTCTTACGTGGCGGCATCACAACACGTGACAATCTATAAATCGATTTTTTACACACACACTAGCACTACAGTCACACGCACACGTAAAAATGTACCCTTTTAAGGAAGGGAGGCAAATGCAAAATAAGCGAATTTAAAGCACCGTCACTCAGACACCGCTACAAAATGTACCCAGGTTATTTTTCGCACAGCGAACGCAAATGCGAAAGCAAATGTAGAAAACAAGCGCAACTGTAAACGCGCTGGAAATGTAAACAAGATCCCGTTACTTTTTGAACCGTTATCTCTGTTTAACCGCGACAGCAAAGACACGTCCGTTCGTTCCCAAGTCTGAACTCGTACTGAGTAGATAGGGACAGTAGGAATCTCGTTAATCCATTCATGCGCGTCACTAATTAGATGACGAGGCATTTGGCTACCTTAAGAGAGTCATAGTTACTCCCGCCGTTGACCCGCGCTTACTTGAATTTCTTCACTTTGACATTCAGAGCACTGGGCAGAAATCACATTGTGTCAACACCCGCTAGGGCCATCACAATGCTTTGTTTTAATTAGACAGTCGGATTCCCCAAGTCCGTGCCAGTTCTGAATTGATTGTTAATTGATAATCGTTATAATTTAAAAGAACTAATCAGTTGCCCAATTAGTATTCTTAAAAATTTTAGCAAGAAAGTTCCACAATTGGCTACGTAACTAAACTATCCGGGGAACAAGAATCTACCATAAATGATAGAAACCCTATTTACCCAGAACGAGCACATAAACCATGTTATTGTTTCCCAATCAAGCCCGACTATCTCAATCTTCAGAGCCAATCCTTATCCCGAAGTTACGGATCTAATTTGCCGACTTCCCTTACCTACATTATTCTATCGACTAGAGACTCTTCACCTTGGAGACCAGCTGCGGATATTGGTACGGCCTGTTGAGAAGTTTGCGTATCCCCACCATAAATTTTCAAGGTCCGAGGAGAAAATATCGACACAACAGTATATGTCATGCTCTTCTAGCCCATCTACCATATCTCTCTGCGAAAGACTTCCATGGTAGTACGGCTATAAAACAGAAAAGAAAACTCTTCCGATACCTCTCGACGGCTTCTTTATGGTCGTTCCTGTTGCCAGGATGAGCACGAGGCCCATATTTAATAACAAACGGATACTCAACAGGTTACGGAATTGGAACCGTATTCCCTTTCGTTCAAAATTATTCAAGTGTATAAAAATCGGTATGATGCAAAATATATTTTGATTTTTCTATACTTGAAAATTTTCGGCTTTCGCCTTGAACTTAGGACCGACTAACTCGTGATCAACCACTGTTCACACGAAACCCTTCTCCACTTCAGTCCTCCCAGGTCTCATTCGATTATTTGCTACTACCACCCAAGATCTGTACCAATGGCGGGCTCCATGCAGGCTTACGCCAAACACTTCTATGCACACCATTGTACCTCCCTACTCACTAAAGTTTCAAAATTTATATTACAAGTAACATAAATCATCTACTTTAGCGGTAATGTATAGGTATACAACTTAAGCGCCATCCATTTTAAGGGCTAGTTGCTTCGGCAGGTGAGTTGTTACACACTCCTTAGCGGATTTCGACTTCCATGATCACCGTCCTGCTGTTTTAAGCAACCAACGCCTTTCATGGTTTCTGTATGAGTTGTTAATTTGGGCACCGTAACATTACGTTTGGTTCATCCCACAGCGCCAGTTCTGCTTACCAAAAGTGGCCCACTGGGCACATTATATCATAACCTTAAACTTCATATCAAGAAAGTTAAGGTTCTTACCCATTTAAAGTTTGAGAATAGGTTAAGATCGTTTCGACCCTAAGGCCTCTAATCATTCGCTTTACCAGATAAGATTATTTTATACAACAGTTAAATGCACCAGCTATCCTGAGGGAAACTTCGGAAGGAACCAGCTACTAGATGGTTCGATTGGTCTTTCGCCCCTATACTCAATTCTGACAATCGATTTGCACGTCAGAACTGTTTCGGTCTTCCATCAGGGTTTCCCCTGACTTCAACCTGATCAAGTATAGTTCACCATCTTTCGGGTCACAGCATATATGCTCAAGGTACGTTCCAGTTAGAGGTATAAATAATATAAATATCATTATACATAACTATATAGAGCGCCCCGGGATTGTGTTAATTAACTATAAATAGCTAAAAAACTAATCCCATTAATAGTCAAGTTAATTACGCTATTAGGTTTATATCCCAATAACTTGCACATATGTTAGACTCCTTGGTCCGTGTCTCAAGACGGGTCCCGAAGGTATCCTGAATCTTTCGCATTGTTAATCATACAAGTGCATATAATAAACACAAAAATCATTGAAAATTATGCCATTATATAATTCCGAAAAATTAACGCACTGTATTCATATAAATCTATCAGCACTTTATCAAATTTATGACATTTATATCATGTTATAATGCAAGCACTATAATTGAAATAATCAATAATTCACAATTTTTTGATAAATTAATTATGTTAATAGATTACAATGTCCTTATATGGAAAAAATGCACACTATTATTATAATATTAATTAAATATTACAATTCTAATGATGAATTTTCCATAACGGATATTCAGGTTCATCGGGCTTAACCTCTAAGCAGTTTCACGTACTATTTAACTCTCTATTCAGAGTTCTTTTCAACTTTCCCTCACGGTACTTGTTTACTATCGGTCTCATGGTTATATTTAGTTTTAGATGGAGTTTACCACCCACTTAGTGCTGCACTATCAAGCAACACGACTCTTTGGAAACATCATCTAGTAATCATTAACGTTATACGGGCCTGGCACCCTCTATGGGTAAATGGCCTCATTTAAGAAGGACTTAAATCGTTAATTTCTCATACTAGAATATTGATGTTCCTTACACTGCATCTCACATTTGCCATATAGACAAAGTGACTTAGTGCTGAACTGATTTCTTTTCGCTCGCCGCTACTAAGAAAATCCTTGTTAGTTTCTTTTCCTCCCCTAATTAATATGCTTAAATTCAGGGGGTAGTCCCATATGAGTTGAGGTTGTATAAAACAATTTTTATTGAATACTATGATATAATATTCAATATTATGAATACACTAATTCTTGAAGAATAATAATATTTACAACAGTTTTCTTATCGCATCAATAATAATCGAGACAATTCTAGATGAAAAAAAAACTTTCATTTCATTTTTATGCTAGACATTTCTCGATATTATTTGAATTTGAAAAAGAAAATATATATCTTCAGTTTTCTCATACAAATTATACACAATGAGAGTTGGTATGTATATCCATATATAAATTAATATTATGAATATTTCGTGTGTGCACTAATAAAGTGCACACATTATTTATCCAATAATATACCATATGCTCAAATATTAAAAAACATTTAAAGCAACTTATTTAGCATAGTCTTACAACCCTCAACCATATGTAGTCCAAGCAGCACTATAAAATTAATTAAAGTACATAACAGCATGGACTGCGATATGCGTTCAAAATGTCGATGTTCATGTGTCCTGCAGTTCACACGATGACGCACAGTTTGCTGCGTTCTTCATCGACCCATGAGCCGAGTGATCCACCGCTTAGAGTGATACAATTTTTTTTTGTTTATTTCATTGTCAAAAATATATTTATTGAAAGAAATTAAAAATACACCATTTTACTGGCATATATCAATTCCTTCAATAAAATTGATTTACCTAAAAAATGTTGCGAAATGTCTTAGTCTTACATAATTTATAAAAATATGGTATATGAAACAATTTCAATAAGATAGCCAAACAAGAATATTAATATAAACATATGTAAAACATTAACCTGGAAACAGGTACAACAATATATATTTAGGTTGTTGCGTTTATACAATGTATGCTCATAGAAATAATGACCAATACATTTGTGCAACGCATGCATATTATGGTACATATACACGCAAAGTTTATCCATTAAAATACAAAAACACATAATTATGTTATATCACAATTTTCGAATGACCATTTATAATTATAATTATTTGTGTAATCGTAAATTAATAGAATTTTTATTATATATATATATATATATTATATATACAAAATATGACATCTGATTTATTAACGGTAAGGGACATTATACAATAATGATCCTTCCGCAGGTTCACCTACGGAAACCTTGTTACGACTTTTACTTCCTCTAAATAATCAAGTTCGGTCAACTTTTGCGAAACAACCGCAACACACAAGGCGTCACAGTGATCACGTCCGGAGACCTCACTAAATAATTCAATCGGTAGTAGCGACGGGCGGTGTGTACAAAGGGCAGGGACGTAATCAATGCGAGTTAATGACTCACACTTACTGGGAATTCCAAGTTCATGTGAACAGTTTCAGTTCACAATCCCAAGCATGAAAGTGGTTCAGCGGTTTACCCGGACCTCTCGGTCTAGGAAATACACGTTGATACTTTCATTGTAGCGCGCGTGCAGCCCAGGACATCTAAGGGCATCACAGACCTGTTATTGCTCAATCTCATTATTGCTAGACGCAATTTGTCCATTTAAGAAGCTAGTGTCCTTATAATGGGACAAACCAACAGGTACGGCTCCACTTACATAAACACATTCAAACACAATAAACATTTTACTGCCACCACGAATGAAGGCTATATAAGCTTCTACACCATAGTCCTGAAGATATCTATTTAATATATTTGAGTCTCGTTCGTTATCGGAATTAACCAGACAAATCACTCCACGAACTAAGAACGGCCATGCACCACCACCCATAGATTCGAGAAAGAGCTATCAATCTGTCTTACACACTTATGTTCGGACCTGGTAAGTTTTCCCGTGTTGAGTCAAATTAAGCCGCAGGCTCCACTCCTGGTGGTGCCCTTCCGTCAATTCCTTTAAGTTTCAGCTTTGCAACCATACTTCCCCCGGAGCCCAAAAGCTTTGGTTTCCCGGGAAGCGACTGAGAGAGCCATAAAAGTAGCTACACCCAATTGCTAGCTGGCATCGTTTATGGTTAGAACTAGGGCGGTATCTGATCGCCTTCGAACCTCTAACTTTCGTTCTTGATTAATGAAAACATCTTTGGCAAATGCTTTCGCTTAAGTTAGTCTTACGACGGTCCAAGAATTTCACCTCTCGCGTCGTAATACTAATGCCCCCAAACTGCTTCTATTAATCATTACCTCTTGATCTGAAAACCAATGAAAGCAGAACAGAGGTCTTATTTCATTATCCCATGCACAGAATATTCAGGCATTTGAAGCCTGCTTTAAGCACTCTAATTTGTTCAAAGTAATTGTACCGGCCCACAATAACACTCGATGAAGAGCACTAATGCAGGTTTTTAAATAGGAGGAATACATAAAAAAATACAAGTACCTAATTATATATAAGAACTCCACCGGTAATACGCTTACATACATAAAGGTATAGTACTAACCACAATTGTAAGTTGTACTACCCGTATGAAGCACAAGTTCAACTACGAACGTTTTAACCGCAACAACTTTAATATACGCTATTGGAGCTGGAATTACCGCGGCTGCTGGCACCAGACTTGCCCTCCAATAGGTCCTTGTTAAAGGATTTAAAGTGTACTCATTCCAATTACAGGGCCTCGGATATGAGTCCTGTATTGTTATTTTTCGTCACTACCTCCCCGAGCTGGGAGTGGGTAATTTACGCGCCTGCTGCCTTCCTTAGATGTGGTAGCCGTTTCTCAGGCTCCCTCTCCGGAATCGAACCCTGATTCCCCGTTACCCGTTGCAACCATGGTAGTCCTAGATACTACCATCAAAAGTTGATAGGGCAGACATTTGAAAGATCTGTCGTCGGTACAAGACCATACGATCTGCATGTTATCTAGAGTTCAACCAATGTAACGATCTTGCGACCGCTTGGTTTTAGCCTAATAAAAGCACACGTTCCATAAGGTCCGTGTTTTAATTGCATGTATTAGCTCTAGAATTACCACAGTTATCCAAGTAACTGTTAACGATCTAAGGAACCATAACTGATATAATGAGCCTTTTGCGGTTTCACTGTTAATTCGTGTGTACTTAGACATGCATGGCTTAATCTTTGAGACAAGCATATAACTACTGGCAGGATCAACCAGAATAATGTTTTTATTTATATATGTACAAATATATTATACATATATATAAAATACATTAATATACAAATCTAATAATATATGACAAATTGATTAATACTTTTGAATAAAATAATATAGATGTATATTTAAACTAGATAATAAACGAATATGGCTATTATTAGATAGCATTTCATTTTCGTTAATTTAATAAAATTGACAAAGTAATCTATATAAATTTCGTTCAACAATATTTTATTAATTGCACTTGCTTAATATAATATATTATCACACTTTGATTTTTTGTTCACTTCCCACATAAAATATATGGAGAAATAAATCAAATTTATTATGACAACAAATTGATATTTTACGACATTTAATTTTGAAATAATATATATATATCAAGAAAAGCACTCCAACTCACATTCAGCAAAGAAATGTGAATTTTTTAATGATGACAAATAATATATAAAAATATGACATGTTTTAACCAATTTACTCATTGACACAACAAATGCATCCACATCTGCTATATCAATTTTCAATCGGTTACATTTGTTTGTTATAAGAGAGAAATTAACGATAAAAGGAAACCTATTATAATATATTGTGGAAATAAAGATTTTAATACAATATTTCCAACAACATACCTTGGCAAATTCCGCAATTATCTTTTTTTATCGCAGCCAAGCAATTATTATTAATAACGAACGAACATACTCAAACACAAACATGAGCGTATAACATAATCTTTAATAAATTATATGAAATCTTCATATAATAGATGAGCACACACCACTCACCATGTAAAGGTTTTTGAACACCATCTCTTTAAGCATGATACTTTTTTCAAATGCTACCACCCAACATTAATTCTTCATGTATTAAATTAAATATAATACAAGATTAACTTCATTATTTCATAATTTGCCCAATAAATTATCCATGCCGGCAAGACAATACTCCACAGTCATATTATTTTGTTACTTTTACTCTTTCTCATATGACTTGCCTTGCGCGACACCACTCCATATAAAGGTTTTTGAACACCATCTCTTTAAGCATGATACTTTTTTCAAATGCTACCACCCAACATTAATTCTTCATGTATTAAATTAAATATAATACAAGATTAACTTCATTATTTCATAATTTGCCCAATAAATTATCCATGCCGGCAAGACAATACTCCACAGTCATATTATTTTGTTACTTTTACTTTTTCTCATATGACTTGCCTTGCGCGACACCACTCCATATATAGGTTTTTGAACACCATCTCTTTAAGCATGATACTTTTTTTCAAATGCTACCACCCAACATTAATTCTTCATGTATTAAATTAAATATAATACAAGATTAACTTCATTATTTCATAATTTGCCCAGTAAATTATCCATGCCGGCAAGACAATACTCCACAGTCATATTATTTTGTTACTTTTACTCTTTCTCATATGACTTGCCTTGCGCGACACCACTCCATATATAGGTTTTTGAACACCATCTCTTTAAGCATGATACTTTTTTTCAAATGCTACCACCCAACATTAATTCTTCATGTATTAAATTAAATATAATACAAGATTAACTTCATTTTTTCATAATTTGCCCAATAAATTATCCATGCCGGCAAGACAATACTCCACAGTCATATTATTTTGTTACTTTTACTTTTTCTCATATGACTTGCCTTGCGCGACACCACTCCATATATAGGTTTTTGAACACCATCTCTTTAAGCATGATACTTTTTTCAAATGCTACCACCCAACATTAATTCTTCATGTATTAAATAAAATATAATACAAGATTAACTTCATTTTTTCATAATTTGCCCAATAAATTATCCATGCCGGCAAGACAATACTCCACAGTCATATTATTTTGTTACTTTTACTTTTTCTCATATGACTTGCCTTGCGCGACACCACTCCATATATAGGTTTTTGAACACCATTTCCTTAAGAATGATACTTTTTTCAAATGCAACCACTCACTATTAATTCTTCATGTATTAATTTAAATATAACACACGAATAACTTAAATATTTAATAATTTGAACTATAATTGACGGCTGCCGGCAAGACAATACTCCACAATCATGTGATTTCCATATATAATTTTGTCTATAGCAAACATTTTTTATTGTAGTAGAGTTGTTCCATACGTTATTACCCAACATTTATTTTACATGTTAAATTCTATTATATCACATTGTTTGTGTCATATGTTATTATCTAACATGTAATTTATATGTTTCATGATATTATTTGACATTTTGTATTGGAAAACACTGAATTGAATTTCATAACATTTCATAATTTGCCCAATAAATGACCCATGCCGGCAAGACAATACTCCACAGTCATATTATTTTGTTACTTTTACTTTTTCTCATATGACTTGCCTTGCGCGACACCACTCCATATATAGGTTTTTGAACACCATTTCCTTAAGAATGATACTTTTTTCAAATGCAACCACTCACTATTAATTCTTCATGTATTAATTTAAATATAACACACGAATAACTTAAATATTTAATAATTTGAACTATAATTGACGGCTGCCGGCAAGACAATACTCCACAATCATGTGATTTCCATATATAATTTTGTCTATAGCAAACATTTTTTATTGTAGTAGAGTTGTTCCATACGTTATTACCCAACATTTATTTTACATGTTAAATTCTATTATATCACATTGTTTGTGTCATATGTTATTATCTAACATGTAATTTATATGTTTCATGATATTATTTGACATTTTGTATTGGAAAACACTGAATTGAATTTCATAACATTTCATAATTTGCCCAATAAATGACCCATGCCGGCAAGACAATACTCCACAGTCATATTATTTTGTTACTTTTACTTTTTCTCATATGACTTGCCGTGCGCGACACCACTCCATATATAGGTTTTTGAACACCATTTCCTTAAGAATGATACTTTTTTCAAATGCAACCACTCACTATTAATTCTTCATGTATTAATTTAAATATAACACACGAATAACTTAAATATTTAATAATTTGAACTATAATTGACGGCTGCCGGCAAGACAATACTCCACAATCATGTGATTTCCATATATAATTTTGTCTATAGCAAACATTTTTTATTGTAGTAGAGTTGTTCCATACGTTATTACCCAACATTTATTTTACATGTTAAATTCTATTATATCACATTGTTTGTATCATATGTTATTATCTAACATGTAATTTATATGTTTCATGATATTATTTGACATTTTGTATTGGAAAACACTGAATTGAATTTCATAACAATTCCAAGTCTCATGAGTGTAAATTTTATTAATCGGTTTATTATTATTATGCAATATCAAATAAAATATAAACTTCTATTTCACACTAAATATAACATTTATGTTTAAGAGTGTAAATTTTTCATTCGCATATTACTGTTCTCCATTGATTGAATTATAATATATTTTTAATATGATTTCATATATTTATTTTTTTGTGTTTTCTACTATTGCCTTTCGCAGTTATCTATATATATATATATATATATATATATATATATATATATATATATACTCATATATATAATAAAATGTGTGTTCTTCTTTCTCTGTTTTGTTTAAAACAATTTAATTTCTTTATTCCTTTCAATAACAATTCAATTATTCTGAAAAGAATGTTATTTATAAAATAACATAAATTTTGTATTGCATCATCAAAAAGCTTTTTGTATATAACATTTTCTTAAGGTCCGGTCCACACATTATCAACTTACAAAGAAATATATAAAATATCATAAGTAAATTAACAAATATGGCACCTTTAAACAACTCATACAATATATATATATATATATGTTTTAGTTGGTGTTTAACAACCATAACACACATATTATATTTTATATTTGTTGTTTTATTAACATTTTCGAATCATCAAGCAAAGGATAAGCTTCAGTGGATCGCAGTATGGCAGCTGCTCAACCACTTACAACACCTTGCCTGTTACAAAAGTCGTTTACAATTGATTCTAGGCTTTGTCATTGTATTAAATAATGTTTAAATATGTAACTAGCACGGCATCAGGTGATCATAGATCCTCCCAATTTACTATGTTACAAATAACATTGGCATCACATCCATTGTCGTTTATAAAATAAATTATAAACTTTTAATGGTTTAGAAGCCATACAATGCAAATTGCCCCTTATTTATCATTGCAGTCCAGCACGGATACGACCTTAGAGGCGTTCAGGCATAATCCAACGGACGTAGCGTCATACCACTGTTCGCTCGAACAAGTATTGTGCCATTGGTCCGTACCTGCGGTTCCTCTCGTACTACGCAGGAATGCTGTCGCAACAACGTTTTGTCATTAGTAGGGTAAAACTAACCTGTCTCACGACGGTCTAAACCCAGCTCACGTTCCCTTGCATGGGTGAACAATCCAACGCTTGGTGAATTTTGCTTCACAATGATAGGAAGAGCCGACATCGAAGGATCAAAAAGCGACGTCGCTATGAACGCTTGGCCGCCACAAGCCAGTTATCCCTATGGTAACTTTTCTGACACCTCTTGTTAAAAACTCTTTAAACCAAAAGGATCGATAGGCCGAGCTTTTGCTGTCCCTGTGTGTACTGAACACCGAGATCAAGTCAGCATTTGCCCTTTTGCTCTATGTGTGGTTTCTGTCCGCACTGAGCTGGCCTTGGGACACCTCCGTTATTATTTGAGAGATGTACCGCCCCAGTCAAACTCCCTACCTGGCAATGTCCTTGAATTGGATCATACCTGAGTAATTGGAGTTATACCAAATTTTTAAATCAAAAATACATAAATGCATTTTCTTATTAAAGAATTTGTTTGCGATTATATAACAAACTCGTGATACTTTGATCAAGAAGCTTGCATCAAAACCCAATACCATAAGATATAATAAATACATCCGTATAATGGCTAGGAAATGATACACGTTCCATTTAATCAAGTAAGTAAGGAAACAATAAGAGTAGTGGTATTTCATTGTCGATACCAAACCGAAGTCTAATATCTCCCACTTATTCTACACCTCTTATGTCTCCTTACACTGCCAGATTAGAGTCAAGCTCAAAAGGGTCTTCTTTCCCCGCTAATTATTCCAAGCCCGTTCCCTTGGCTGTGGTTTCGCTAGATAGTAGATAGGGACATTAAAGTCAATTGGTTTAACGTGAGCACCTGCCGGGATGGCTTAATCTCACGGTGCCAAGCACAGGAATTAATTCAAGCGTCAATTACCGCCCCATTGGAATTAATATTCCGCAGGTACCAATTTGAAGTCACTACTGTTTGGTCGTGAACTTCCACCTTGGTTTGGAGGGCCGCCTATCTAAAACGACTTCCGCTCTATGGGTCACGGCACCCTGTTGTATAGCGCAACAACACGCCGAGTCAATAGCTCTACCCGCATTTGGGTGTCAAACCACAGCCACCACGAAACTCCCCGAAGGGCCGCAACCAAAAACCAGGACGGAAACAAGGTTCCGCGGGCTCCTGATTACCCGTGGTACCGGAAAGCAAGCCTCCGGTCAAGCCTCGTACCCGTAGGGTACTCCCAATTTTAACTCCAAACAGTTACGGGTTGGTGACCCAAAAAGAAGGAAAGATATCACTGTACGGAATAGAATGCGAATTGATGTAAGCACCAAATCGCAGATGGAACAGTATACGCCATGCTTTATGGACATGGTTTTCTCACTGTGGGGAGCGAGGCCTATTCCTTCCTCTTCCGCAAACAGCGGCATTCATAACTGAACGAATTCAGACCGCTAGCCGGCCAGCTGATATCCCCAACAACAGCGCTGAGAGCCGAGGGTCGAGACCGCCCCTGAACACCCCAAACGCCCGTGGTACCGCATCAGTCCTCCGGTCAGAACTCGTACCACAAGGATACTTCCAGTTTTGCTCCATAAAGCCTAACAACATCACACGCTGGCAAGCCAACACATTCTTTCTGCCTACAACAGTCGAAACTACTTTACACCATACCGACGATCCATAAGTTGCACAGGCAACAAATAGACCATCGTATACGGCGCGAGCAGCAGTTCTGCTGAGGCCCCAGTCACTTCTCAAAATCCGACGCACTTGTCCAACCACACTGAGCAATCGCCCTTTCACATATGCGATATGAGGAATGAAACACATCCTCTCGCCAAACACAATGCCGAGATATTTCACCTCCGACACATATCTCAGGCTGCCGCCATTTAGCCTAACCAATGGGGGTCGACTACGCGACAATCTGCCCTTAAGCAGCATTGTCACGGTCTTGTCCATTGCCAGACTGACGCCAACACAGAGACCCCACTCATACACAACTCGCAAGTACGTTGCCGCACTTGCCTCTACATCCGCTCGCGATTGCCCCTCAACCAGAATGAGCAGGTCGTCCGCATACGCGCAGCACTTGCATACACGCTCGAGCTGCCATAGCAAGGTATCCATCATGAGGTTCCATATAAATGGACCACAGATGGAACCCTGCGGGCAGCCACGAACCACATTCAGGCTAACACTTTCATGCCGACCTACAGCACACGCTCGTCTGCCAGAGAAATAGCTCTCCCAAATAGCCAATTCCCGGCAGCCACATTCGCTCAACCTCTCCAACACACTCGGCCAACTCAGGTGGTCAAACGCCCCTTTAAAATCAACAAAGATGCCTAGAATATGCCTGGAGTTGCTGGACTCAACGGAGTCACTTACAAATCTCCACGCATCTTCCACACATCTGCCCTTCCTAAAACCAAATTGCCGATCTGACATTTGGCTACTCACTCTCTCTTGGAGCCTTTCTACCATGACTCTTTCCAGCACTTTACCCAGCACTGGTAGGAGACTGATGCCCCGAAAGGAACGAGGATTGCTCCTGACCCTATCGGGCGACTTCAAAAGCACAATCACCCTTGCACACTTCCACTCATTGGGGAAATATCCCTCATTCATACACTTTCCATACATTACATTCATATAGTCTGGAATTGACTTCCAGACACTCTTACACATTTCCCCAGTAAAACCATCCATACCAGGTGATTTCCTCGACTTTAACATCGAGAAAGCCACCTCCAATTCACTATCCAGGAGCGGGTCAACATCACCAACCACACTCGGTGGCAAGTTCTGATGATCCGCTCTAGGGAAGAACTCATTCAATAAGACATTCATGCAGTCACTCCATGCCGTTAACTGAACGTCACCGACACGGAGGCCACTTACATCCGCTTCCCTACGCCTACCTCTCACAACTTTATAAGCACGACCCCAGGGGTCGTCCTTATTGCGCTCCAAAAAGGAACGCCATTCATCCTCTTTCACTCTTACAAGCATTTGCTTGTACTCATTCATACACTGGCTGTAAGCTAACCTAAGTTGGCCAGCGTTCTCGGCATTGGCAGATCTGGCCCTTTGGAATCGCTTCCTTAGGGACCGCACTGACCGACGCTTAACGCTCAACTCATGCGACCACCACTTCACTCGTTTGAGGTTGACCTTTCGGTGCCTCTCAAACAAGCGATCATTCGCACAAGTCACCCACCTATTCACACATACGACCTGCTCGTCAACATTCATTGCACTAAAAGTGCTAAGCGGAACTTGCGTTGCCGCTTCACTCACAAAAATCCCATGAAGGGGCCAATTCGCACCACAAGTGCGCCAGCGATTACCCCCATCACTTTCACGCGTGGTGGAAGTGTGAGTGATGACAATCTCAATCGGATTGTGGTCACTCACACCGTGTCCACCCAGTACACTCCATTGAAAACCAAACACACTCGTTGCTGCCACATTCGCAAGAGTGACATCAATGTCACTCTGGCCCATCGGGCCCGCAAACGTGTACCACTCGCTGGGTTCGTTAACGACCCGGACATCCTGGGACACAGCCCACTCGGCCAGCACCTCACCCCTAGAGCGGTTCAGATACCTAGCAGATCTAGATATCTTACTGAACCACAAAGGGGACGGTGCATTCGCGTCAATACCAAGGATGAACGGAACGCTACTAGCCAGTAGTAGCACCTCATCCATATACGCGATATACGGTTCGAGGGGATCCCCGAACTTACAGTATACGCTTGCTACGAACAATCTACCAAAATTGCCACTAAGGCTCACACACACACCCCAGTCAGTCGAATTCACAACAGTGCATTCGATACTGACATCATTCACAACGACAGCAGAATTGGCCCTCTTGTCAGGAAATACTCGCATACCCGCGGGCAATCCCCGTACGCAACCATTTGTCACGTAGGGTTCCTGCAGCAGGGCAACTACGCTGCCTCTTCTCACGATCATGCCACCCACATCGCACATGACTGCATATGACTTCTGACAGTTCAACTGAAGAAGTCTGCTAGACATATTAATGTCTAGCACTCGCCCGCGCCACAATTGCACTGTACACAGGGCAAGCTGGAGACATCATGAGATGCTCAGACGGCCTACCCTTGAATGCGCAATTGCGACAGTTCAGTGCATTGCTGCACTGAGCCACGCGGTGACCCATTTGGCCGCAGCGACGACAGACGTCCTGCTTGAGCCGGCATTCCACTACCTTATGGTCGAGGCCAAGGCAACGATAGCAACCCACTACCGAGTCAAAGTTCCTCACACGAAATGAGAACCATTTCACGTAGCAGCGTCCGACATCCAAGAGGGTTTGCATGGCCGGCCAGCACCCTCGAAAACAGCATTCACTGCTGCGCTACCCTCTTGCGACCAAGGCTTACTCGCAATGCGGACACCTTTAGTGAAGGCCTCTTTGGACATCTTGTCCTTGAGGTTCAGCTCGTATAGCTCAGCCATGAACTCGTCAGGCGAGATTACAGCGTGAACGCCCTGCACGACCACTTTCGGCCCCAGTCTCTCTTTCACACTCACTTCCAGACCAACTTCGCTGAATTTTGCGTTCCCCGCAATCTTCTTCCGCTCGGCAACAGATGGTGTGCGAATGATCGCTCCACCATCCCGCAGAGGTTTCACCTCATGGACGCGCACACCTAAGGTAGGCCCTACCTCCTTCACTACCTTATCCACCACCTCCTTGGCGGTCTTACCAGCAGTTTTGCTGCGCACAACCAAGGACCAGGTCTCGACTGGTGGAGGCATCTCCGGGGCAGACGACATTGTCGACATGGGACCCCCCCGGGGCGGAACTCGCGTTTGGCCAGCTGTCACATGCCCAGCATGCTCATTGGTCGCATTAAAGCGAACAGCCTCCAAACGCCCCTTGAGGCGCTCATTTTCCGCTATAAGCGAAAACAGCAACTCCTCATACTGCGTCGCGTAGCCTAACACGCTACCGACCAGTGACCCCGTCATACACTCAGCGAGTGCACACTCTACCAGCTCTTTGCTTATCGCTTTCATTTTTTCTATTGGCGTTCCCCTCTGCCTCAACGGTAACGCATTGCTCGCCGAACGCGCAGCAATGGGCTCCTCCACAGCGGGAACACCAGCACTCACACTAGGCGTGCCCGAATTGCACGCCTCGCCTTTCTCTCTAGGCACTCTGAGGGTAACCATAAGGTTACCCTCCGCGCGCCGCCCGTCCACATTCTTACCTGCTGAGTCTACAGCCGTCTCGGAAGCTGCCTTCCTCAACCGCTGCTTACTCAGCACACCCCTCCTCCTTACCTCACGACATCGCTTCGCTGCATCAGAGGACAGCGACGTGTCGTCATCTGACGACACCATCAGCGCCCCCCCCGCTTACAAGCTCCGCCGAACTCTTCTTACGTGGCGGCATCACAACACGTGACAATCTATAAATAGATTTGTTCACACACACATTCGTAACGCACTGACAGAAGATTCACACGCACACGAAAAAATTGTACCCTTTTCAGATAAGGCAGATGCAAAGCAAATGCAAAAATAAGCGCAACTGTAAAGCACCGTTACTCAGAGCCCCGCTACACGAAAAAATGCTACTCAAAGCACCGTTATTCACACTTTCCGCACAGCGAAGGCAAATGCGAAAGCAAATGCAAAAACAAGCGCAACAGTAAATTGGCGGAAATGTAAACAAGATCCCGTTACTTTAAGAACCGTTATCTCTGTTTAACCGCGACAGCAAAGACACGTCCGTTCGTTCCCAAGTCTGAACTCGTACTGAGTAGATAGGGACAGTAGGAATCTCGTTAATCCATTCATGCGCGTCACTAATTAGATGACGAGGCATTTGGCTACCTTAAGAGAGTCATAGTTACTCCCGCCGTTGACCCGCGCTTACTTGAATTTCTTCACTTTGACATTCAGAGCACTGGGCAGAAATCACATTGTGTCAACACCCGCTAGGGCCATCACAATGCTTTGTTTTAATTAGACAGTCGGATTCCCCAAGTCCGTGCCAGTTCTGAATTGATTGTTAATTGATAATCGTTATAATTTAAAAGAACTAATCAGTTGCCCAATTAGTATTCTTAAAAATTTTAGCAAGAAAGTTCCACAATTGGCTACGTAACTAAACTATCCGGGGAACAAGAATCTACCATAAATGATAGAAACCCTATTTACCCAGAACGAGCACATAAACCATGTTATTGTTTCCCAATCAAGCCCGACTATCTCAATCTTCAGAGCCAATCCTTATCCCGAAGTTACGGATCTAATTTGCCGACTTCCCTTACCTACATTATTCTATCGACTAGAGACTCTTCACCTTGGAGACCAGCTGCGGATATTGGTACGGCCTGTTGAGAAGTTTGCGTATCCCCACCATAAATTTTCAAGGTCCGAGGAGAAAATATCGACACAACAGTATATGTCATGCTCTTCTAGCCCATCTACCATATCTCTCTGCGAAAGACTTCCATGGTAGTACGGCTATAAAACAGAAAAGAAAACTCTTCCGATACCTCTCGACGGCTTCTTTATGGTCGTTCCTGTTGCCAGGATGAGCACGAGGCCCATATTTAATAACAAACGGATACTCAACAGGTTACGGAATTGGAACCGTATTCCCTTTCGTTCAAAATTATTCAAGTGTATAAAAATCGGTATGATGCAAAATATATTTTGATTTTTCTATACTTGAAAATTTTCGGCTTTCGCCTTGAACTTAGGACCGACTAACTCGTGATCAACCACTGTTCACACGAAACCCTTCTCCACTTCAGTCCTCCAAGGTCTCATTCGATTATTTGCTACTACCACCAAGATCTGTACCAATGGCGGCTCCATGCAGGCTTACGCCAAACACTTCTATGCACACCATTGTACCTTCCTACTCACTAAAGTTTCAAAATTTATATTACAAGTAACATAAATCATCTACTTTAGCGGTAATGTATAGGTATACAACTTAAGCGCCATCCATTTTAAGGGCTAGTTGCTTCGGCAGGTGAGTTGTTACACACTCCTTAGCGGATTTCGACTTCCATGATCACCGTCCTGCTGTTTTAAGCAACCAACGCCTTTCATGGTTTCTGTATGAGTTGTTAATTTGGGCACCGTAACATTACGTTTGGTTCATCCCACAGCGCCAGTTCTGCTTACCAAAAGTGGCCCACTGGGCACATTATATCATAACCTTAAACTTCATATCAAGAAAGTTAAGGTTCTTACCCATTTAAAGTTTGAGAATAGGTTAAGATCGTTTCGACCCTAAGGCCTCTAATCATTCGCTTTACCAGATAAGATTATTTTATACAACAGTTAAATGCACCAGCTATCCTGAGGGAAACTTCGGAAGGAACCAGCTACTAGATGGTTCGATTGGTCTTTCGCCCCTATACTCAATTCTGACAATCGATTTGCACGTCAGAACTGTTTCGGTCTTCCATCAGGGTTTCCCCTGACTTCAACCTGATC
>NW_025063418.1:105000-112500 GCF_018153295.1 Drosophila grimshawi
TTGCCCAATAAATTATCCATGCCGGCAAGACAATACTCCACAGTCATATTATTTTGTTACTTTTACTCTTTCTCATATGACTTGCCTTGCGCGACACCACTCCATATAAAGGTTTTTGAACACCATCTCTTTAAGCATGATACTTTTTTCAAATGCTACCACCCAACATTAATTCTTCATGTATTAAATTAAATATAATACAAGATTAACTTCATTATTTCATAATTTGCCCAATAAATTATCCATGCCGGCAAGACAATACTCCACAGTCATATTATTTTGTTACTTTTACTTTTTCTCATATGACTTGCCTTGCGCGACACCACTCCATATATAGGTTTTTGAACACCATCTCTTTAAGCATGATACTTTTTTCAAATGCTACCACCCAACATTAATTCTTCATGTATTAAATTAAATATAATACAAGATTAACTTCATTATTTCATAATTTGCCCAGTAAATTATCCATGCCGGCAAGACAATACTCCACAGTCATATTATTTTGTTACTTTTACTCTTTCTCATATGACTTGCCTTGCGCGACACCACTCCATATATAGGTTTTTGAACACCATCTCTTTAAGCATGATACTTTTTTCAAATGCTACCACCCAACATTAATTCTTCATGTATTAAATTAAATATAATACAAGATTAACTTCATTTTTTCATAATTTGCCCAATAAATTATCCATGCCGGCAAGACAATACTCCACAGTCATATTATTTTGTTACTTTTACTTTTTCTCATATGACTTGCCTTGCGCGACACCACTCCATATATAGGTTTTTGAACACCATCTCTTTAAGCATGATACTTTTTTCAAATGCTACCACCCAACATTAATTCTTCATGTATTAAATAAAATATAATACAAGATTAACTTCATTTTTTCATAATTTGCCCAATAAATTATCCATGCCGGCAAGACAATACTCCACAGTCATATTATTTTGTTACTTTTACTTTTTCTCATATGACTTGCCTTGCGCGACACCACTCCATATATAGGTTTTTGAACACCATTTCCTTAAGAATGATACTTTTTTCAAATGCAACCACTCACTATTAATTCTTCATGTATTAATTTAAATATAACACACGAATAACTTAAATATTTAATAATTTGAACTATAATTGACGGTTGCCGGCAAGACAATACTCCACAATCATGTGATTTCCATATATAATTTTGTCTATAGCAAACATTTTTTATTGTACTAGAGTTGTTCCATACGTTATTACCCAAAATTTATTTTACATGTTAAATTCTATTATATCACATTGTTTGTGTCATATGTTATTATCTAACATGTAATTTATATGTTTCATGATATTATTTGACATTTTGTATTGGAAAACACTGAATTGAATTTCATAACATTTCTAATTTCTAAATAGGAATAATTATTTAAAAAAAAAAAAAAAAAAAAAAATAACATTTCATAATTTGCTCAATAAATTATCCATGCCGGCAAGACAATACTCCACAGTCATATTATTTTGTTACTTTTACTTTTTCTCATATGACTTGCCGTGCGCGACACCACTCCATATATAGGTTTTTGAACACCATTTCCTTAAGAATGATACTTTTTTCAAATGCAACCACTCACTATTAATTCTTCATGTATTAATTTAAATATAACACACGAATAACTTAAATATTTAATAATTTGAACTATAATTGACGGCTGCCGGCAAGACAATACTCCACAATCATGTGATTTCCATATATAATTTTGTCTATAGCAAACATTTTTTATTGTAGTAGAGTTGTTCCATACGTTATTACCCAACATTTATTTTACATGTTAAATTCTATTATATCACATTGTTTGTATCATATGTTATTATCTAACATGTAATTTATATGTTTCATGATATTATTTGACATTTTGTATTGGAAAACACTGAATTGAATTTCATAACAATTCCAAGTCTCATGAGTGTAAATTTTATTAATCGGTTTATTATTATTATGCAATATCAAATAAAATATAAACTTCTATTTCACACTAAATATAACATTTATGTTTAAGAGTGTAAATTTTTCATTCGCATATTACTGTTCTCCATTGATTGAATTATAATATATTTTTAATATGATTTCATATATTTATTTTTTTGTGTTTTCTATTGCCTTTCGCAGTTATCATATATATATATATATATACATATATATATATATATATATATATATATATATATACTGATATATATAATAAAATGTGTGTTCTTCTTTCTCTGTTTTGTTTAAAACAATTTAATTTCTTTATTCCTTTCAATAACAATTCAATTATTCTGAAAAGAATGTTATTTATAAAATAACATAAATTTTGTATTGCATCATCAAAAAGCTTTTTGTATATAACATTTTCTTAAGGTCCGGTCCACACATTATCAACTTACAAAGAAATATATAAAATATCATAAGTAAATTAACAAATATGGTACCTTTAAACAACTCATACAATATATATATATATATATGTTTTAGTTGGTGTTTAACAACCATAACACACATATTATATTTTATATTTGTTGTTTTTTTAACATTTTCGAATCATCAAGCAAAGGATAAGCTTCAGTGGATCGCAGTATGGCAGCTGCTCAACCACTTACAACACCTTGCCTGTTACAAAAGTCGTTTACAATTGATTCTAGGCTTTGTCATTGTATTAAATAATGTTTAAATATGTAACTAGCACGGCATCAGGTGATCATAGATCCTCCCAATTTACTATGTTACAAATAACATTGGCATCACATCCATTGTCGTTTATAAAATAAATTATAAACTTTTAATGGTTTAGAAGCCATACAATGCAAATTGCCCCTTATTTATCATTGCAGTCCAGCACGGATACGACCTTAGAGGCGTTCAGGCATAATCCAACGGACGTAGCGTCATACCACTGTTCGCTCGAACAAGTATTGTGCCATTGGTCCGTACCTGCGGTCCTCTCGTACTACGCAGGAATGCTGTCGCAACAACGTTTGGTCATTTATAGGGTAAAACTAACCTGTCTCACGACGGTCTAAACCCAGCTCACGTTCCCTTGCATGGGTGAACAATCCAACGCTTGGTGAATTTTGCTTCACAATGATAGGAAGAGCCGACATCGAAGGATCAAAAAGCGACGTCGCTATGAACGCTTGGCCGCCACAAGCCAGTTATCCCTATGGTAACTTTTCTGACACCTCTTGTTAAAAACTCTTTAAACCAAAAGGATCGATAGGCCGAGCTTTTGCTGTCCCTGTGTGTACTGAACACCGAGATCAAGTCAGCATTTGCCCTTTTGCTCTATGTGTGGTTTCTGTCCGCACTGAGCTGGCCTTGGGACACCTCCGTTATTATTTGAGAGATGTACCGCCCCAGTCAAACTCCCTACCTGGCAATGTCCTTGAATTGGATCATACCTGAGTAATTGGAGTTATACCAAATTTTTAAATCAAAAATACATAAATGCATTTTCTTATTAAAGAATTTGTTTGCGATTATATAACAAACTCGTGATACTTTGATCAAGAAGCTTGCATCAAAACCCAATACCATAAGATATAATAAATACATCCGTATAATGGCTAGGAAATGATACACGTTCCATTTAATCAAGTAAGTAAGGAAACAATAAGAGTAGTGGTATTTCATTGTCGATACCAAACCGAAGTCTAATATCTCCCACTTATTCTACACCTCTTATGTCTCCTTACACTGCCAGATTAGAGTCAAGCTCAAAAGGGTCTTCTTTCCCCGCTAATTATTCCAAGCCCGTTCCCTTGGCTGTGGTTTCGCTAGATAGTAGATAGGGACAGTAGGAATCTCGTTAATCCATTCATGCGCGTCACTAATTAGATGACGAGGCATTTGGCTACCTTAAGAGAGTCATAGTTACTCCCGCCGTTGACCCGCGCTTACTTGAATTTCTTCACTTTGACATTCAGAGCACTGGGCAGAAATCACATTGTGTCAACACCCGCTAGGGCCATCACAATGCTTTGTTTTAATTAGACAGTCGGATTCCCCAAGTCCGTGCCAGTTCTGAATTGATTGTTAATTGATAATCGTTATAATTTAAAAGAACTAATCAGTTGCCCAATTAGTATTCTTAAAAATTTTAGCAAGAAAGTTCCACAATTGGCTACGTAACTAAACTATCCGGGGAACAAGAATCTACCATAAATGATAGAAACCCTATTTACCCAGAACGAGCACATAAACCATGTTATTGTTTCCCAATCAAGCCCGACTATCTCAATCTTCAGAGCCAATCCTTATCCCGAAGTTACGGATCTAATTTGCCGACTTCCCTTACCTACATTATTCTATCGACTAGAGACTCTTCACCTTGGAGACCAGCTGCGGATATTGGTACGGCCTGTTGAGAAGTTTGCGTATCCCCACCATAAATTTTCAAGGTCCGAGGAGAAAATATCGACACAACAGTATATGTCATGCTCTTCTAGCCCATCTACCATATCTCTCTGCGAAAGACTTCCATGGTAGTACGGCTATAAAACAGAAAAGAAAACTCTTCCGATACCTCTCGACGGCTTCTTTATGGTCGTTCCTGTTGCCAGGATGAGCACGAGGCCCATATTTAATAACAAACGGATACTCAACAGGTTACGGAATTGGAACCGTATTCCCTTTCGTTCAAAATTATTCAAGTGTATAAAAATCGGTATGATGCAAAATATATTTTGATTTTTCTATACTTGAAAATTTTCGGCTTTCGCCTTGAACTTAGGACCGACTAACTCGTGATCAACCACTGTTCACACGAAACCCTTCTCCACTTCAGTCCTCCAAGGTCTCATTCGATTATTTGCTACTACCACCAAGATCTGTACCAATGGCGGCTCCATGCAGGCTTACGCCAAACACTTCTATGCACACCATTGTACCTTCCTACTCACTAAAGTTTCAAAATTTATATTACAAGTAACATAAATCATCTACTTTAGCGGTAATGTATAGGTATACAACTTAAGCGCCATCCATTTTAAGGGCTAGTTGCTTCGGCAGGTGAGTTGTTACACACTCCTTAGCGGATTTCGACTTCCATGATCACCGTCCTGCTGTTTTAAGCAACCAACGCCTTTCATGGTTTCTGTATGAGTTGTTAATTTGGGCACCGTAACATTACGTTTGGTTCATCCCACAGCGCCAGTTCTGCTTACCAAAAGTGGCCCACTGGGCACATTATATCATAACCTTAAACTTCATATCAAGAAAGTTAAGGTTCTTACCCATTTAAAGTTTGAGAATAGGTTAAGATCGTTTCGACCCTAAGGCCTCTAATCATTCGCTTTACCAGATAAGATTATTTTATACAACAGTTAAATGCACCAGCTATCCTGAGGGAAACTTCGGAAGGAACCAGCTACTAGATGGTTCGATTGGTCTTTCGCCCCTATACTCAATTCTGACAATCGATTTGCACGTCAGAACTGTTTCGGTCTTCCATCAGGGTTTCCCCTGACTTCAACCTGATCAAGTATAGTTCACCATCTTTCGGGTCACAGCATATATGCTCAAGGTACGTTCCAGTTAGAGGTATAAATAATATAAATATCATTATACATAACTATATAGAGCGCCCCGGGATTGTGTTAATTAACTATAAATAGCTAAAAAACTAATCCCATTAATAGTCAAGTTAATTACGCTATTAGGTTTATATCCCAATAACTTGCACATATGTTAGACTCCTTGGTCCGTGTTTCAAGACGGGTCCCGAAGGTATCCTGAATCTTTCGCATTGTTAATCATACAAGTGCATATAATAAACACAAAAATCATTGAAAATTATGCCATTATATAATTCCGAAAAATTAACGCACTGTATTCATATAAATCTATCAGCACTTTATCAAATTTATGACATTTATATCATGTTATAATGCAAGCACTATAATTGAAATAATCAATAATTCACAATTTTTTGATAAATTAATTATGTTAATAGATTACAATGTCCTTATATGGAAAAAATGCACACTATTATTATAATATTAATTAAATATTACAATTCTAATGATGAATTTTCCATAACGGATATTCAGGTTCATCGGGCTTAACCTCTAAGCAGTTTCACGTACTATTTAACTCTCTATTCAGAGTTCTTTTCAACTTTCCCTCACGGTACTTGTTTACTATCGGTCTCATGGTTATATTTAGTTTTAGATGGAGTTTACCACCCACTTAGTGCTGCACTATCAAGCAACACGACTCTTTGGAAACATCATCTAGTAATCATTAACGTTATACGGGCCTGGCACCCTCTATGGGTAAATGGCCTCATTTAAGAAGGACTTAAATCGTTAATTTCTCATACTAGAATATTGATGTTCCTTACACTGCATCTCACATTTGCCATATAGACAAAGTGACTTAGTGCTGAACTGATTTCTTTTCGCTCGCCGCTACTAAGAAAATCCTTGTTAGTTTCTTTTCCTCCCCTAATTAATATGCTTAAATTCAGGGGGTAGTCCCATATGAGTTGAGGTTGTATAAAACAATTTTTATTGAATACTATGATATAATATTCAATATTATGAATACACTAATTCTTGAAGAATAATAATATTTACAACAGTTTTCTTATCGCATCAATAATAATCGAGACAATTCTAGATGAAAAAAAAACTTTCATTTCATTTTTATGCTAGACATTTCTCGATATTATTTGAATTTGAAAAAGAAAATATATATCTTCAGTTTTCTCATACAAATTATACACAATGAGAGTTGGTATGTATATCCATATATAAATTAATATTATGAATATTTCGTGTGTGCACTAATAAAGTGCACACATTATTTATCCAATAATATACCATATGCTCAAATATTAAAAAACATTTAAAGCAACTTATTTAGCATAGTCTTACAACCCTCAACCATATGTAGTCCAAGCAGCACTATAAAATTAATTAAAGTACATAACAGCATGGACTGCGATATGCGTTCAAAATGTCGATGTTCATGTGTCCTGCAGTTCACACGATGACGCACAGTTTGCTGCGTTCTTCATCGACCCATGAGCCGAGTGATCCACCGCTTAGAGTGATACAATTTTTTTTTGTTTATTTCATTGTCAAAAATATATTTATTGAAAGAAATTAAAAATACACCATTTTACTGGCATATATCAATTCCTTCAATAAAATTGATTTACCTAAAAAATGTTGCGAAATGTCTTAGTCTTACATAATTTATAAAAATATGGTATATGAAACAATTTCAATAAGATAGCCAAACAAGAATATTAATATAAACATATGTAAAACATTAACCTGGAAACAGGTACAACAATATATATTTAGGTTGTTGCGTTTATACAATGTATGCTCATAGAAATAATGACCAATACATTTGTGCAACGCATGCATATTATGGTACATATACACGCAAAGTTTATCCATTAAAATACAAAAACACATAATTATGTTATATCACAATTTTCGAATGACCATTTATAATTATA
>NW_025063418.1:115000-122500 GCF_018153295.1 Drosophila grimshawi
CACATTCAGCAAAGAAATGTGAATTTTTTAATGATGACAAATAATATATAAAAATATGACATGTTTTAACCAATTTACTCATTGACACAACAAATGCATCCACATCTGCTATATCAATTTTCAATCGGTTACATTTGTTTGTTATAAGAGAGAAATTAACGATAAAAGGAAACCTATTATAATATATTGTGGAAATAAAGATTTTAATACAATATTTCCAACAACATACCTTGGCAAATTCCGCAATTATCTTTTTTTATCGCAGCCAAGCAATTATTATTAATAACGAACGAACATACTCAAACACAAACATGAGCGTATAACATAATCTTTAATAAATTATATGAAATCTTCATATAATAGATGAGCACACACCACTCACCATGTAAAGGTTTTTGAACACCATCTCTTTAAGCATGATACTTTTTTCAAATGCTACCACCCAACATTAATTCTTCATGTATTAAATTAAATATAATACAAGATTAACTTCATTATTTCATAATTTGCCCAATAAATTATCCATGCCGGCAAGACAATACTCCACAGTCATATTATTTTGTTACTTTTACTCTTTCTCATATGACTTGCCTTGCGCGACACCACTCCATATAAAGGTTTTTGAACACCATCTCTTTAAGCATGATACTTTTTTCAAATGCTACCACCCAACATTAATTCTTCATGTATTAAATTAAATATAATACAAGATTAACTTCATTATTTCATAATTTGCCCAATAAATTATCCATGCCGGCAAGACAATACTCCACAGTCATATTATTTTGTTACTTTTACTTTTTCTCATATGACTTGCCTTGCGCGACACCACTCCATATATAGGTTTTTGAACACCATCTCTTTAAGCATGATACTTTTTTCAAATGCTACCACCCAACATTAATTCTTCATGTATTAAATTAAATATAATACAAGATTAACTTCATTATTTCATAATTTGCCCAGTAAATTATCCATGCCGGCAAGACAATACTCCACAGTCATATTATTTTGTTACTTTTACTCTTTCTCATATGACTTGCCTTGCGCGACACCACTCCATATATAGGTTTTTGAACACCATCTCTTTAAGCATGATACTTTTTTCAAATGCTACCACCCAACATTAATTCTTCATGTATTAAATTAAATATAATACAAGATTAACTTCATTTTTTCATAATTTGCCCAATAAATTATCCATGCCGGCAAGACAATACTCCACAGTCATATTATTTTGTTACTTTTACTTTTTCTCATATGACTTGCCTTGCGCGACACCACTCCATATATAGGTTTTTGAACACCATCTCTTTAAGCATGATACTTTTTTCAAATGCTACCACCCAACATTAATTCTTCATGTATTAAATAAAATATAATACAAGATTAACTTCATTTTTTCATAATTTGCCCAATAAATGACCCATGCCGGCAAGACAATACTCCACAGTCATATTATTTTGTTACTTTTACTTTTTCTCATATGACTTGCCTTGCGCGACACCACTCCATATATAGGTTTTTGAACACCATTTCCTTAAGAATGATACTTTTTTCAAATGCAACCACTCACTATTAATTCTTCATGTATTAATTTAAATATAACACACGAATAACTTAAATATTTAATAATTTGAACTATAATTGACGGCTGCCGGCAAGACAATACTCCACAATCATGTGATTTCCATATATAATTTTGTCTATAGCAAACATTTTTTATTGTAGTAGAGTTGTTCCATACGTTATTACCCAACATTTATTTTACATGTTAAATTCTATTATATCACATTGTTTGTGTCATATGTTATTATCTAACATGTAATTTATATGTTTCATGATATTATTTGACATTTTGTATTGGAAAACACTGAATTGAATTTCATAACATTTCATAATTTGCCCAATAAATGACCCATGCCGGCAAGACAATACTCCACAGTCATATTATTTTGTTACTTTTACTTTTTCTCATATGACTTGCCGTGCGCGACACCACTCCATATATAGGTTTTTGAACACCATTTCCTTAAGAATGATACTTTTTTCAAATGCAACCACTCACTATTAATTCTTCATGTATTAATTTAAATATAACACACGAATAACTTAAATATTTAATAATTTGAACTATAATTGACGGCTGCCGGCAAGACAATACTCCACAATCATGTGATTTCCATATATAATTTTGTCTATAGCAAACATTTTTTATTGTAGTAGAGTTGTTCCATACGTTATTACCCAACATTTATTTTACATGTTAAATTCTATTATATCACATTGTTTGTGTCATATGTTATTATCTAACATGTAATTTATATGTTTCATGATATTATTTGACATTTTGTATTGGAAAACACTGAATTGAATTTCATAACAATTCCAAGTCTCATGAGTGTAAATTTTATTAATCGGTTTATTATTATTATGCAATATCAAATAAAATATAAACTTCTATTTCACACTAAATATAACATTTATGTTTAAGAGTGTAAATTTTTCATTCGCATATTACTGTTCTCCATTGATTGAATTATAATATATTTTTAATATGATTTCATATATTTATTTTTTTGTGTTTTCTATTGCCTTTCGCAGTTATCATATATATATATATATATACATATATATATATATATATATATATATATATATATACTGATATATATAATAAAATGTGTGTTCTTCTTTCTCTGTTTTGTTTAAAACAATTTAATTTCTTTATTCCTTTCAATAACAATTCAATTATTCTGAAAAGAATGTTATTTATAAAATAACATAAATTTTGTATTGCATCATCAAAAAGCTTTTTGTATATAACATTTTCTTAAGGTCCGGTCCACACATTATCAACTTACAAAGAAATATATAAAATATCATAAGTAAATTAACAAATATGGCACCTTTAAACAACTCATACAATATATATATATATATATGTTTTAGTTGGTGTTTAACAACCATAACACACATATTATATTTTATATTTGTTGTTTTATTAACATTTTCGAATCATCAAGCAAAGGATAAGCTTCAGTGGATCGCAGTATGGCAGCTGCTCAACCACTTACAACACCTTGCCTGTTACAAAAGTCGTTTACAATTGATTCTAGGCTTTGTCATTGTATTAAATAATGTTTAAATATGTAACTAGCACGGCATCAGGTGATCATAGATCCTCCCAATTTACTATGTTACAAATAACATTGGCATCACATCCATTGTCGTTTATAAAATAAATTATAAACTTTTAATGGTTTAGAAGCCATACAATGCAAATTGCCCCTTATTTATCATTGCAGTCCAGCACGGATACGACCTTAGAGGCGTTCAGGCATAATCCAACGGACGTAGCGTCATACCACTGTTCGCTCGAACAAGTATTGTGCCATTGGTCCGTACCTGCGGTTCCTCTCGTACTACGCAGGAATGCTGTCGCAACAACGTTTTGTCATTAGTAGGGTAAAACTAACCTGTCTCACGACGGTCTAAACCCAGCTCACGTTCCCTTGCATGGGTGAACAATCCAACGCTTGGTGAATTTTGCTTCACAATGATAGGAAGAGCCGACATCGAAGGATCAAAAAGCGACGTCGCTATGAACGCTTGGCCGCCACAAGCCAGTTATCCCTATGGTAACTTTTCTGACACCTCTTGTTAAAAACTCTTTAAACCAAAAGGATCGATAGGCCGAGCTTTTGCTGTCCCTGTGTGTACTGAACACCGAGATCAAGTCAGCATTTGCCCTTTTGCTCTATGTGTGGTTTCTGTCCGCACTGAGCTGGCCTTGGGACACCTCCGTTATTATTTGAGAGATGTACCGCCCCAGTCAAACTCCCTACCTGGCAATGTCCTTGAATTGGATCATACCTGAGTAATTGGAGTTATACCAAATTTTTAAATCAAAAATACATAAATGCATTTTCTTATTAAAGAATTTGTTTGCGATTATATAACAAACTCGTGATACTTTGATCAAGAAGCTTGCATCAAAACCCAATACCATAAGATATAATAAATACATCCGTATAATGGCTAGGAAATGATACACGTTCCATTTAATCAAGTAAGTAAGGAAACAATAAGAGTAGTGGTATTTCATTGTCGATACCAAACCGAAGTCTAATATCTCCCACTTATTCTACACCTCTTATGTCTCCTTACACTGCCAGATTAGAGTCAAGCTCAAAAGGGTCTTCTTTCCCCGCTAATTATTCCAAGCCCGTTCCCTTGGCTGTGGTTTCGCTAGATAGTAGATAGGGACAGTAGGAATCTCGTTAATCCATTCATGCGCGTCACTAATTAGATGACGAGGCATTTGGCTACCTTAAGAGAGTCATAGTTACTCCCGCCGTTGACCCGCGCTTACTTGAATTTCTTCACTTTGACATTCAGAGCACTGGGCAGAAATCACATTGTGTCAACACCCGCTAGGGCCATCACAATGCTTTGTTTTAATTAGACAGTCGGATTCCCCAAGTCCGTGCCAGTTCTGAATTGATTGTTAATTGATAATCGTTATAATTTAAAAGAACTAATCAGTTGCCCAATTAGTATTCTTAAAAATTTTAGCAAGAAAGTTCCACAATTGGCTACGTAACTAAACTATCCGGGGAACAAGAATCTACCATAAATGATAGAAACCCTATTTACCCAGAACGAGCACATAAACCATGTTATTGTTTCCCAATCAAGCCCGACTATCTCAATCTTCAGAGCCAATCCTTATCCCGAAGTTACGGATCTAATTTGCCGACTTCCCTTACCTACATTATTCTATCGACTAGAGACTCTTCACCTTGGAGACCAGCTGCGGATATTGGTACGGCCTGTTGAGAAGTTTGCGTATCCCCACCATAAATTTTCAAGGTCCGAGGAGAAAATATCGACACAACAGTATATGTCATGCTCTTCTAGCCCATCTACCATATCTCTCTGCGAAAGACTTCCATGGTAGTACGGCTATAAAACAGAAAAGAAAACTCTTCCGATACCTCTCGACGGCTTCTTTATGGTCGTTCCTGTTGCCAGGATGAGCACGAGGCCCATATTTAATAACAAACGGATACTCAACAGGTTACGGAATTGGAACCGTATTCCCTTTCGTTCAAAATTATTCAAGTGTATAAAAATCGGTATGATGCAAAATATATTTTGATTTTTCTATACTTGAAAATTTTCGGCTTTCGCCTTGAACTTAGGACCGACTAACTCGTGATCAACCACTGTTCACACGAAACCCTTCTCCACTTCAGTCCTCCAAGGTCTCATTCGATTATTTGCTACTACCACCAAGATCTGTACCAATGGCGGCTCCATGCAGGCTTACGCCAAACACTTCTATGCACACCATTGTACCTTCCTACTCACTAAAGTTTCAAAATTTATATTACAAGTAACATAAATCATCTACTTTAGCGGTAATGTATAGGTATACAACTTAAGCGCCATCCATTTTAAGGGCTAGTTGCTTCGGCAGGTGAGTTGTTACACACTCCTTAGCGGATTTCGACTTCCATGATCACCGTCCTGCTGTTTTAAGCAACCAACGCCTTTCATGGTATCTGTATGAGTTGTTAATTTGGGCACCGTAACATTACGTTTGGTTCATCCCACAGCGCCAGTTCTGCTTACCAAAAGTGGCCCACTGGGCACATTATATCATAACCTTAAACTTCATATCAAGAAAGTTAAGGTTCTTACCCATTTAAAGTTTGAGAATAGGTTAAGATCGTTTCGACCCTAAGGCCTCTAATCATTCGCTTTACCAGATAAGATTATTTTATACAACAGTTAAATGCACCAGCTATCCTGAGGGAAACTTCGGAAGGAACCAGCTACTAGATGGTTCGATTGGTCTTTCGCCCCTATACTCAATTCTGACAATCGATTTGCACGTCAGAACTGTTTCGGTCTTCCATCAGGGTTTCCCCTGACTTCAACCTGATCAAGTA
This sequence comes from Drosophila grimshawi, assembly GCF_018153295.1. NCBI lineage: Eukaryota > Metazoa > Arthropoda > Insecta > Diptera > Drosophilidae > Drosophila > Drosophila grimshawi. Next base: position 120,961 of record NW_025063418.1, read on the forward strand.
TAGTTCACCATCTTTCGGGTCACAGCATATATGCTCAAGGTACGTTCCAGTTAGAGGTATAAATAATATAAATATCATTATACATAACTATATAGAGCGCCCCGGGATTGTGTTAATTAACTATAAATAGCTAAAAAACTAATCCCATTAATAGTCAAGTTAATTACGCTATTAGGTTTATATCCCAATAACTTGCACATATGTTAGACTCCTTGGTCCGTGTTTCAAGACGGGTCCCGAAGGTATCCTGAATCTTTCGCATTGTTAATCATACAAGTGCATATAATAAACACAAAAATCATTGAAAATTATGCCATTATATAATTCCGAAAAATTAACGCACTGTATTCATATAAATCTATCAGCACTTTATCAAATTTATGACATTTATATCATGTTATAATGCAAGCACTATAATTGAAATAATCAATAATTCACAATTTTTTGATAAATTAATTATGTTAATAGATTACAATGTCCTTATATGGAAAAAATGCACACTATTATTATAATATTAATTAAATATTACAATTCTAATGATGAATTTTCCATAACGGATATTCAGGTTCATCGGGCTTAACCTCTAAGCAGTTTCACGTACTATTTAACTCTCTATTCAGAGTTCTTTTCAACTTTCCCTCACGGTACTTGTTTACTATCGGTCTCATGGTTATATTTAGTTTTAGATGGAGTTTACCACCCACTTAGTGCTGCACTATCAAGCAACACGACTCTTTGGAAACATCATCTAGTAATCATTAACGTTATACGGGCCTGGCACCCTCTATGGGTAAATGGCCTCATTTAAGAAGGACTTAAATCGTTAATTTCTCATACTAGAATATTGATGTTCCTTACACTGCATCTCACATTTGCCATATAGACAAAGTGACTTAGTGCTGAACTGATTTCTTTTCGCTCGCCGCTACTAAGAAAATCCTTGTTAGTTTCTTTTCCTCCCCTAATTAATATGCTTAAATTCAGGGGGTAGTCCCATATGAGTTGAGGTTGTATAAAACAATTTTTATTGAATACTATGATATAATATTCAATATTATGAATACACTAATTCTTGAAGAATAATAATATTTACAACAGTTTTCTTATCGCATCAATAATAATCGAGACAATTCTAGATGAAAAAAAAACTTTCATTTCATTTTTATGCTAGACATTTCTCGATATTATTTGAATTTGAAAAAGAAAATATATATCTTCAGTTTTCTCATACAAATTATACACAATGAGAGTTGGTATGTATATCCATATATAAATTAATATTATGAATATTTCGTGTGTGCACTAATAAAGTGCACACATTATTTATCCAATAATATACCATATGCTCAAATATTAAAAAACATTTAAAGCAACTTATTTAGCATAGTCTTACAACCCTCAACCATATGTAGTCCAAGCAGCACTATAAAATTAATTAAAGTACATAACAGCATGGACTGCGATATGCGTTCAAAATGTCGATGTTCATGTGTCCTGCAGTTCACACGATGACGCACAGTTTGCTGCGTTCTTCATCGAC
>NW_025063418.1:125000-132500 GCF_018153295.1 Drosophila grimshawi
ATGGCTTAATCTTTGAGACAAGCATATAACTACTGGCAGGATCAACCAGAATAATGTTTTTATTTATATATGTACAAATATATTATACATATATATAAAATACATTAATATACAAATCTAATAATATATGACAAATTGATTAATACTTTTGAATAAAATAATATAGATGTATATTTAAACTAGATAATAAACGAATATGGCTATTATTAGATAGCATTTCATTTTCGTTAATTTAATAAAATTGACAAAGTAATCTATATAAATTTCGTTCAACAATATTTTATTAATTGCACTTGCTTAATATAATATATTATCACACTTTGATTTTTTGTTCACTTCCCACATAAAATATATGGAGAAATAAATCAAATTTATTATGACAACAAATTGATATTTTACGACATTTAATTTTGAAATAATATATATATATCAAGAAAAGCACTCCAACTCACATTCAGCAAAGAAATGTGAATTTTTTAATGATGACAAATAATATATAAAAATATGACATGTTTTAACCAATTTACTCATTGACACAACAAATGCATCCACATCTGCTATATCAATTTTCAATCGGTTACATTTGTTTGTTATAAGAGAGAAATTAACGATAAAAGGAAACCTATTATAATATATTGTGGAAATAAAGATTTTAATACAATATTTCCAACAACATACCTTGGCAAATTCCGCAATTATCTTTTTTTATCGCAGCCAAGCAATTATTATTAATAACGAACGAACATACTCAAACACAAACATGAGCGTATAACATAATCTTTAATAAATTATATGAAATCTTCATATAATAGATGAGCACACACCACTCACCATGTAAAGGTTTTTGAACACCATCTCTTTAAGCATGATACTTTTTTCAAATGCTACCACCCAACATTAATTCTTCATGTATTAAATTAAATATAATACAAGATTAACTTCATTATTTCATAATTTGCCCAATAAATTATCCATGCCGGCAAGACAATACTCCACAGTCATATTATTTTGTTACTTTTACTCTTTCTCATATGACTTGCCTTGCGCGACACCACTCCATATAAAGGTTTTTGAACACCATCTCTTTAAGCATGATACTTTTTTTCAAATGCTACCACCCAACATTAATTTCTTCATGTATTAAATTAAATATAATACAAGATTAACTTCATTATTTCATAATTTGCCCAATAAATTATCCATGCCGGCAAGACAATACTCCACAGTCATATTATTTTGTTACTTTTACTTTTTCTCATATGACTTGCCTTGCGCGACACCACTCCATATATAGGTTTTTGAACACCATCTCTTTAAGCATGATACTTTTTTCAAATGCTACCACCCAACATTAATTCTTCATGTATTAAATTAAATATAATACAAGATTAACTTCATTATTTCATAATTTGCCCAGTAAATTATCCATGCCGGCAAGACAATACTCCACAGTCATATTATTTTGTTACTTTTACTCTTTCTCATATGACTTGCCTTGCGCGACACCACTCCATATATAGGTTTTTGAACACCATCTCTTTAAGCATGATACTTTTTTCAAATGCTACCACCCAACATTAATTCTTCATGTATTAAATTAAATATAATACAAGATTAACTTCATTTTTTCATAATTTGCCCAATAAATTATCCATGCCGGCAAGACAATACTCCACAGTCATATTATTTTGTTACTTTTACTTTTTCTCATATGACTTGCCTTGCGCGACACCACTCCATATATAGGTTTTTGAACACCATCTCTTTAAGCATGATACTTTTTTCAAATGCTACCACCCAACATTAATTCTTCATGTATTAAATAAAATATAATACAAGATTAACTTCATTTTTTCATAATTTGCCCAATAAATTATCCATGCCGGCAAGACAATACTCCACAGTCATATTATTTTGTTACTTTTACTTTTTCTCATATGACTTGCCTTGCGCGACACCACTCCATATATAGGTTTTTGAACACCATTTCCTTAAGAATGATACTTTTTTCAAATGCAACCACTCACTATTAATTCTTCATGTATTAATTTAAATATAACACACGAATAACTTAAATATTTAATAATTTGAACTATAATTGACGGCTGCCGGCAAGACAATACTCCACAATCATGTGATTTCCATATATAATTTTGTCTATAGCAAACATTTTTTATTGTAGTAGAGTTGTTCCATACGTTATTACCCAACATTTATTTTACATGTTAAATTCTATTATATCACATTGTTTGTGTCATATGTTATTATCTAACATGTAATTTATATGTTTCATGATATTATTTGACATTTTGTATTGGAAAACACTGAATTGAATTTCATAACATTTCATAATTTGCCCAATAAATGACCCATGCCGGCAAGACAATACTCCACAGTCATATTATTTTGTTACTTTTACTTTTTCTCATATGACTTGCCTTGCGCGACACCACTCCATATATAGGTTTTTGAACACCATTTCCTTAAGAATGATACTTTTTTCAAATGCAACCACTCACTATTAATTCTTCATGTATTAATTTAAATATAACACACGAATAACTTAAATATTTAATAATTTGAACTATAATTGACGGCTGCCGGCAAGACAATACTCCACAATCATGTGATTTCCATATATAATTTTGTCTATAGCAAACATTTTTTATTGTAGTAGAGTTGTTCCATACGTTATTACCCAACATTTATTTTACATGTTAAATTCTATTATATCACATTGTTTGTGTCATATGTTATTATCTAACATGTAATTTATATGTTTCATGATATTATTTGACATTTTGTATTGGAAAACACTGAATTGAATTTCATAACATTTCATAATTTGCCCAATAAATGACCCATGCCGGCAAGACAATACTCCACAGTCATATTATTTTGTTACTTTTACTTTTTCTCATATGACTTGCCGTGCGCGACACCACTCCATATATAGGTTTTTGAACACCATTTCCTTAAGAATGATACTTTTTTCAAATGCAACCACTCACTATTAATTCTTCATGTATTAATTTAAATATAACACACGAATAACTTAAATATTTAATAATTTGAACTATAATTGACGGCTGCCGGCAAGACAATACTCCACAATCATGTGATTTCCATATATAATTTTGTCTATAGCAAACATTTTTTATTGTAGTAGAGTTGTTCCATACGTTATTACCCAACATTTATTTTACATGTTAAATTCTATTATATCACATTGTTTGTGTCATATGTTATTATCTAACATGTAATTTATATGTTTCATGATATTATTTGACATTTTGTATTGGAAAACACTGAATTGAATTTCATAACAATTCCAAGTCTCATGAGTGTAAATTTTATTAATCGGTTTATTATTATTATGCAATATCAAATAAAATATAAACTTCTATTTCACACTAAATATAACATTTATGTTTAAGAGTGTAAATTTTTCATTCGCATATTACTGTTCTCCATTGATTGAATTATAATATATTTTTAATATGATTTCATATATTTATTTTTTTGTGTTTTCTACTATTGCCTTTCGCAGTTATCATATATATATATATATATATATATATATATATATATATATATATACTCATATATATAATAAAATGTGTGTTCTTCTTTCTCTGTTTTGTTTAAAACAATTTAATTTCTTTATTCCTTTCAATAACAATTCAATTATTCTGAAAAGAATGTTATTTATAAAATAACATAAATTTTGTATTGCATCATCAAAAAGCTTTTTGTATATAACATTTTCTTAAGGTCCGGTCCACACATTATCAACTTACAAAGAAATATATAAAATATCATAAGTAAATTAACAAATATGGCACCTTTAAACAACTCATACAATATATATATATATATATGTTTTAGTTGGTGTTTAACAACCATAACACACATATTATATTTTATATTTGTTGTTTTATTAACATTTTCGAATCATCAAGCAAAGGATAAGCTTCAGTGGATCGCAGTATGGCAGCTGCTCAACCACTTACAACACCTTGCCTGTTACAAAAGTCGTTTACAATTGATTCTAGGCTTTGTCATTGTATTAAATAATGTTTAAATATGTAACTAGCACGGCATCAGGTGATCATAGATCCTCCCAATTTACTATGTTACAAATAACATTGGCATCACATCCATTGTCGTTTATAAAATAAATTATAAACTTTTAATGGTTTAGAAGCCATACAATGCAAATTGCCCCTTATTTATCATTGCAGTCCAGCACGGATACGACCTTAGAGGCGTTCAGGCATAATCCAACGGACGTAGCGTCATACCACTGTTCGCTCGAACAAGTATTGTGCCATTGGTCCGTACCTGCGGTTCCTCTCGTACTACGCAGGAATGCTGTCGCAACAACGTTTTGTCATTAGTAGGGTAAAACTAACCTGTCTCACGACGGTCTAAACCCAGCTCACGTTCCCTTGCATGGGTGAACAATCCAACGCTTGGTGAATTTTGCTTCACAATGATAGGAAGAGCCGACATCGAAGGATCAAAAAGCGACGTCGCTATGAACGCTTGGCCGCCACAAGCCAGTTATCCCTATGGTAACTTTTCTGACACCTCTTGTTAAAAACTCTTTAAACCAAAAGGATCGATAGGCCGAGCTTTTGCTGTCCCTGTGTGTACTGAACACCGAGATCAAGTCAGCATTTGCCCTTTTGCTCTATGTGTGGTTTCTGTCCGCACTGAGCTGGCCTTGGGACACCTCCGTTATTATTTGAGAGATGTACCGCCCCAGTCAAACTCCCTACCTGGCAATGTCCTTGAATTGGATCATACCTGAGTAATTGGAGTTATACCAAATTTTTAAATCAAAAATACATAAATGCATTTTCTTATTAAAGAATTTGTTTGCGATTATATAACAAACTCGTGATACTTTGATCAAGAAGCTTGCATCAAAACCCAATACCATAAGATATAATAAATACATCCGTATAATGGCTAGGAAATGATACACGTTCCATTTAATCAAGTAAGTAAGGAAACAATAAGAGTAGTGGTATTTCATTGTCGATACCAAACCGAAGTCTAATATCTCCCACTTATTCTACACCTCTTATGTCTCCTTACACTGCCAGATTAGAGTCAAGCTCAAAAGGGTCTTCTTTCCCCGCTAATTATTCCAAGCCCGTTCCCTTGGCTGTGGTTTCGCTAGATAGTAGATAGGGACAGTAGGAATCTCGTTAATCCATTCATGCGCGTCACTAATTAGATGACGAGGCATTTGGCTACCTTAAGAGAGTCATAGTTACTCCCGCCGTTGACCCGCGCTTACTTGAATTTCTTCACTTTGACATTCAGAGCACTGGGCAGAAATCACATTGTGTCAACACCCGCTAGGGCCATCACAATGCTTTGTTTTAATTAGACAGTCGGATTCCCCAAGTCCGTGCCAGTTCTGAATTGATTGTTAATTGATAATCGTTATAATTTAAAAGAACTAATCAGTTGCCCAATTAGTATTCTTAAAAATTTTAGCAAGAAAGTTCCACAATTGGCTACGTAACTAAACTATCCGGGGAACAAGAATCTACCATAAATGATAGAAACCCTATTTACCCAGAACGAGCACATAAACCATGTTATTGTTTCCCAATCAAGCCCGACTATCTCAATCTTCAGAGCCAATCCTTATCCCGAAGTTACGGATCTAATTTGCCGACTTCCCTTACCTACATTATTCTATCGACTAGAGACTCTTCACCTTGGAGACCAGCTGCGGATATTGGTACGGCCTGTTGAGAAGTTTGCGTATCCCCACCATAAATTTTCAAGGTCCGAGGAGAAAATATCGACACAACAGTATATGTCATGCTCTTCTAGCCCATCTACCATATCTCTCTGCGAAAGACTTCCATGGTAGTACGGCTATAAAACAGAAAAGAAAACTCTTCCGATACCTCTCGACGGCTTCTTTATGGTCGTTCCTGTTGCCAGGATGAGCACGAGGCCCATATTTAATAACAAACGGATACTCAACAGGTTACGGAATTGGAACCGTATTCCCTTTCGTTCAAAATTATTCAAGTGTATAAAAATCGGTATGATGCAAAATATATTTTGATTTTTCTATACTTGAAAATTTTCGGCTTTCGCCTTGAACTTAGGACCGACTAACTCGTGATCAACCACTGTTCACACGAAACCCTTCTCCACTTCAGTCCTCCAAGGTCTCATTCGATTATTTGCTACTACCACCAAGATCTGTACCAATGGCGGCTCCATGCAGGCTTACGCCAAACACTTCTATGCACACCATTGTACCTTCCTACTCACTAAAGTTTCAAAATTTATATTACAAGTAACATAAATCATCTACTTTAGCGGTAATGTATAGGTATACAACTTAAGCGCCATCCATTTTAAGGGCTAGTTGCTTCGGCAGGTGAGTTGTTACACACTCCTTAGCGGATTTCGACTTCCATGATCACCGTCCTGCTGTTTTAAGCAACCAACGCCTTTCATGGTTTCTGTATGAGTTGTTAATTTGGGCACCGTAACATTACGTTTGGTTCATCCCACAGCGCCAGTTCTGCTTACCAAAAGTGGCCCACTGGGCACATTATATCATAACCTTAAACTTCATATCAAGAAAGTTAAGGTTCTTACCCATTTAAAGTTTGAGAATAGGTTAAGATCGTTTCGACCCTAAGGCCTCTAATCATTCGCTTTACCAGATAAGATTATTTTATACAACAGTTAAATGCACCAGCTATCCTGAGGGAAACTTCGGAAGGAACCAGCTACTAGATGGTTCGATTGGTCTTTCGCCCCTATACTCAATTCTGACAATCGATTTGCACGTCAGAACTGTTTCGGTCTTCCATCAGGGTTTCCCCTGACTTCAACCTGATCAAGTATAGTTCACCATCTTTCGGGTCACAGCATATATGCTCAAGGTACGTTCCAGTTAGAGGTATAAATAATATAAATATCATTATACATAACTATATAGAGCGCCCCGGGATTGTGTTAATTAACTATAAATAGCTAAAAAACTAATCCCATTAATAGTCAAGTTAATTACGCTATTAGGTTTATATCCCAATAACTTGCACATATGTTAGACTCCTTGGTCCGTGTTTCAAGACGGGTCCCGAAGGTATCCTGAATCTTTCGCATTGTTAATCATACAAGTGCATATAATAAACACAAAAATCATTGAAAATTATGCCATTATATAATTCCGAAAAATTAACGCACTGTATTCATATAAATCTATCAGCACTTTATCAAATTTATGACATTTATATCATGTTATAATGCAAGCACTATAATTGAAATAATCAATAATTCACAATTTTTTGATAAATTAATTATGTTAATAGATTACAATGTCCTTATATGGAAAAAATGCACACTATTATTATAATATTAATTAAATATTACAATTCTAATGATGAATTTTCCATAACGGATATTCAGGTTCATCGGGCTTAACCTCTAAGCAGTTTCACGTACTAT
>NW_025063418.1:137500-145000 GCF_018153295.1 Drosophila grimshawi
TACCACCCAACATTAATTCTTCATGTATTAAATTAAATATAATACAAGATTAACTTCATTTTTTCATAATTTGCCCAATAAATTATCCATGCCGGCAAGACAATACTCCACAGTCATATTATTTTGTTACTTTTACTTTTTCTCATATGACTTGCCTTGCGCGACACCACTCCATATATAGGTTTTTGAACACCATCTCTTTAAGCATGATACTTTTTTCAAATGCTACCACCCAACATTAATTCTTCATGTATTAAATAAAATATAATACAAGATTAACTTCATTTTTTCATAATTTGCCCAATAAATTATCCATGCCGGCAAGACAATACTCCACAGTCATATTATTTTGTTACTTTTACTTTTTCTCATATGACTTGCCTTGCGCGACACCACTCCATATATAGGTTTTTGAACACCATTTCCTTAAGAATGATACTTTTTTCAAATGCAACCACTCACTATTAATTCTTCATGTATTAATTTAAATATAACACACGAATAACTTAAATATTTAATAATTTGAACTATAATTGACGGTTGCCGGCAAGACAATACTCCACAATCATGTGATTTCCATATATAATTTTGTCTATAGCAAACATTTTTTATTGTACTAGAGTTGTTCCATACGTTATTACCCAAAATTTATTTTACATGTTAAATTCTATTATATCACATTGTTTGTGTCATATGTTATTATCTAACATGTAATTTATATGTTTCATGATATTATTTGACATTTTGTATTGGAAAACACTGAATTGAATTTCATAACATTTCATAATTTGCCCAATAAATGACCCATGCCGGCAAGACAATACTCCACAGTCATATTATTTTGTTACTTTTTTTTTTTTCTATTAACTTCCCTTCCCCCCACCCCCCCAAATATTTATTTTTAAAAAAAATTTTTTAAAAAAAAAAATTTTTTTTAAAAAAAAAAAAAAAAATTTTTTTTTTTTTTTTTTTTTTTAAAAAAAAAAAAAAAAAAAACTTAAATATTTAATAATTTGAACTATAATTGACGGTTGCCGGCAAGACAATTCTCCACAATCATGTGATTTCCATATATAATTTTGCCTATAGCAAAATTTTTTTTTGTAGTAGAGTTGTTCCATACGTTATTACCCAACATTTATTTTACATGTTAAATTTCTATTATACATTGTTGTGTTATGTTATTTTACATGTATTTATATGTTTTGTATTATTTGAATTTTGTATAGGAAAACACTATTGATTTTAACATTTTATTTCAATAAATTTCATGGAAGACATTTTTTCATATGATTTGCGCGACACCACTCCATATATAGGTTTTTGAACACCATTTCCTTAAGAATGATACTTTTTTCAAATGCAACCACTCACTATTAATTCTTCATGTATTAATTTAAATATAACACACGAATAACTTAAATATATAATAATTTGAACTATAATTGACGGCTGCCGGCAAGACAATACTCCACAATCATGTGATTTCCATATATAATTTTGTCTATAGCAAACATTTTTTATTGTACTAGAGTTGTTCCATACGTTATTACCCAACATTTATTTTACATGTTAAATTCTATTATATCACATTGTTTGTATCATATGTTATTATCTAACATGTAATTTATATGTTTCATGATATTATTTGACATTTTGTATTGGAAAACACTGAATTGAATTTCATAACAATTCCAAGTCTCATGAGTGTAAATTTTATTAATCGGTTTATTATTATTATGCAATATCAAATAAAATATAAACTTCTATTTCACACTAAATATAACATTTATGTTTAAGAGTGTAAATTTTTCATTCGCATATTACTGTTCTCCATTGATTGAATTATAATATATTTTTAATATGATTTCATATATTTATTTTTTTGTGTTTTCTACTATTGCCTTTCGCAGTTATCATATATATATATATATATATATATATATATATATATATATATATATCCCTCATATATATAATAAAATGTGTGTTCCTTTTCTCTCTGTTTTGTTTAAAACAATATAATATTTTTTTTCCCTTTCAATAACAATTCAATTATTCTGAAAAGAATGTTATTTATAAAATAACATAAATTTTGTATTGCATCATCAAAAAGCTTTTTGTATATAACATTTTCTTAAGGTCCGGTCCACACATTATCAACTTACAAAGAAATATATAAAATATCATAAGTAAATTAACAAATATGGCACCTTTAAACAACTCATACAATATATATATATATATATGTTTTAGTTGGTGTTTAACAACCATAACACACATATTATATTTTATATTTGTTGTTTTATTAACATTTTCGAATCATCAAGCAAAGGATAAGCTTCAGTGGATCGCAGTATGGCAGCTGCTCAACCACTTACAACACCTTGCCTGTTACAAAAGTCGTTTACAATTGATTCTAGGCTTTGTCATTGTATTAAATAATGTTTAAATATGTAACTAGCACGGCATCAGGTGATCATAGATCCTCCCAATTTACTATGTTACAAATAACATTGGCATCACATCCATTGTCGTTTATAAAATAAATTATAAACTTTTAATGGTTTAGAAGCCATACAATGCAAATTGCCCCTTATTTATCATTGCAGTCCAGCACGGATACGACCTTAGAGGCGTTCAGGCATAATCCAACGGACGTAGCGTCATACCACTGTTCGCTCGAACAAGTATTGTGCCATTGGTCCGTACCTGCGGTTCCTCTCGTACTACGCAGGAATGCTGTCGCAACAACGTTTTGTCATTAGTAGGGTAAAACTAACCTGTCTCACGACGGTCTAAACCCAGCTCACGTTCCCTTGCATGGGTGAACAATCCAACGCTTGGTGAATTTTGCTTCACAATGATAGGAAGAGCCGACATCGAAGGATCAAAAAGCGACGTCGCTATGAACGCTTGGCCGCCACAAGCCAGTTATCCCTATGGTAACTTTTCTGACACCTCTTGTTAAAAACTCTTTAAACCAAAAGGATCGATAGGCCGAGCTTTTGCTGTCCCTGTGTGTACTGAACACCGAGATCAAGTCAGCATTTGCCCTTTTGCTCTATGTGTGGTTTCTGTCCGCACTGAGCTGGCCTTGGGACACCTCCGTTATTATTTGAGAGATGTACCGCCCCAGTCAAACTCCCTACCTGGCAATGTCCTTGAATTGGATCATACCTGAGTAATTGGAGTTATACCAAATTTTTAAATCAAAAATACATAAATGCATTTTCTTATTAAAGAATTTGTTTGCGATTATATAACAAACTCGTGATACTTTGATCAAGAAGCTTGCATCAAAACCCAATACCATAAGATATAATAAATACATCCGTATAATGGCTAGGAAATGATACACGTTCCATTTAATCAAGTAAGTAAGGAAACAATAAGAGTAGTGGTATTTCATTGTCGATACCAAACCGAAGTCTAATATCTCCCACTTATTCTACACCTCTTATGTCTCCTTACACTGCCAGATTAGAGTCAAGCTCAAAAGGGTCTTCTTTCCCCGCTAATTATTCCAAGCCCGTTCCCTTGGCTGTGGTTTCGCTAGATAGTAGATAGGGACAGTAGGAATCTCGTTAATCCATTCATGCGCGTCACTAATTAGATGACGAGGCATTTGGCTACCTTAAGAGAGTCATAGTTACTCCCGCCGTTGACCCGCGCTTACTTGAATTTCTTCACTTTGACATTCAGAGCACTGGGCAGAAATCACATTGTGTCAACACCCGCTAGGGCCATCACAATGCTTTGTTTTAATTAGACAGTCGGATTCCCCAAGTCCGTGCCAGTTCTGAATTGATTGTTAATTGATAATCGTTATAATTTAAAAGAACTAATCAGTTGCCCAATTAGTATTCTTAAAAATTTTAGCAAGAAAGTTCCACAATTGGCTACGTAACTAAACTATCCGGGGAACAAGAATCTACCATAAATGATAGAAACCCTATTTACCCAGAACGAGCACATAAACCATGTTATTGTTTCCCAATCAAGCCCGACTATCTCAATCTTCAGAGCCAATCCTTATCCCGAAGTTACGGATCTAATTTGCCGACTTCCCTTACCTACATTATTCTATCGACTAGAGACTCTTCACCTTGGAGACCAGCTGCGGATATTGGTACGGCCTGTTGAGAAGTTTGCGTATCCCCACCATAAATTTTCAAGGTCCGAGGAGAAAATATCGACACAACAGTATATGTCATGCTCTTCTAGCCCATCTACCATATCTCTCTGCGAAAGACTTCCATGGTAGTACGGCTATAAAACAGAAAAGAAAACTCTTCCGATACCTCTCGACGGCTTCTTTATGGTCGTTCCTGTTGCCAGGATGAGCACGAGGCCCATATTTAATAACAAACGGATACTCAACAGGTTACGGAATTGGAACCGTATTCCCTTTCGTTCAAAATTATTCAAGTGTATAAAAATCGGTATGATGCAAAATATATTTTGATTTTTCTATACTTGAAAATTTTCGGCTTTCGCCTTGAACTTAGGACCGACTAACTCGTGATCAACCACTGTTCACACGAAACCCTTCTCCACTTCAGTCCTCCAAGGTCTCATTCGATTATTTGCTACTACCACCAAGATCTGTACCAATGGCGGGCTCCATGCAGGCTTACGCCAAACACTTCTATGCACACCATTGTACCTTCCTACTCACTAAAGTTTCAAAATTTATATTACAAGTAACATAAATCATCTACTTTAGCGGTAATGTATAGGTATACAACTTAAGCGCCATCCATTTTAAGGGCTAGTTGCTTCGGCAGGTGAGTTGTTACACACTCCTTAGCGGATTTCGACTTCCATGATCACCGTCCTGCTGTTTTAAGCAACCAACGCCTTTCATGGTTTCTGTATGAGTTGTTAATTTGGGCACCGTAACATTACGTTTGGTTCATCCCACAGCGCCAGTTCTGCTTACCAAAAGTGGCCCACTGGGCACATTATATCATAACCTTAAACTTCATATCAAGAAAGTTAAGGTTCTTACCCATTTAAAGTTTGAGAATAGGTTAAGATCGTTTCGACCCTAAGGCCTCTAATCATTCGCTTTACCAGATAAGATTATTTTATACAACAGTTAAATGCACCAGCTATCCTGAGGGAAACTTCGGAAGGAACCAGCTACTAGATGGTTCGATTGGTCTTTCGCCCCTATACTCAATTCTGACAATCGATTTGCACGTCAGAACTGTTTCGGTCTTCCATCAGGGTTTCCCCTGACTTCAACCTGATCAAGTATAGTTCACCATCTTTCGGGTCACAGCATATATGCTCAAGGTACGTTCCAGTTAGAGGTATAAATAATATAAATATCATTATACATAACTATATAGAGCGCCCCGGGATTGTGTTAATTAACTATAAATAGCTAAAAAACTAATCCCATTAATAGTCAAGTTAATTACGCTATTAGGTTTATATCCCAATAACTTGCACATATGTTAGACTCCTTGGTCCGTGTCTCAAGACGGGTCCCGAAGGTATCCTGAATCTTTCGCATTGTTAATCATACAAGTGCATATAATAAACACAAAAATCATTGAAAATTATGCCATTATATAATTCCGAAAAATTAACGCACTGTATTCATATAAATCTATCAGCACTTTATCAAATTTATGACATTTATATCATGTTATAATGCAAGCACTATAATTGAAATAATCAATAATTCACAATTTTTTGATAAATTAATTATGTTAATAGATTACAATGTCCTTATATGGAAAAAATGCACACTATTATTATAATATTAATTAAATATTACAATTCTAATGATGAATTTTCCATAACGGATATTCAGGTTCATCGGGCTTAACCTCTAAGCAGTTTCACGTACTATTTAACTCTCTATTCAGAGTTCTTTTCAACTTTCCCTCACGGTACTTGTTTACTATCGGTCTCATGGTTATATTTAGTTTTAGATGGAGTTTACCACCCACTTAGTGCTGCACTATCAAGCAACACGACTCTTTGGAAACATCATCTAGTAATCATTAACGTTATACGGGCCTGGCACCCTCTATGGGTAAATGGCCTCATTTAAGAAGGACTTAAATCGTTAATTTCTCATACTAGAATATTGATGTTCCTTACACTGCATCTCACATTTGCCATATAGACAAAGTGACTTAGTGCTGAACTGATTTCTTTTCGCTCGCCGCTACTAAGAAAATCCTTGTTAGTTTCTTTTCCTCCCCTAATTAATATGCTTAAATTCAGGGGGTAGTCCCATATGAGTTGAGGTTGTATAAAACAATTTTTATTGAATACTATGATATAATATTCAATATTATGAATACACTAATTCTTGAAGAATAATAATATTTACAACAGTTTTCTTATCGCATCAATAATAATCGAGACAATTCTAGATGAAAAAAAAACTTTCATTTCATTTTTATGCTAGACATTTCTCGATATTATTTGAATTTGAAAAAGAAAATATATATCTTCAGTTTTCTCATACAAATTATACACAATGAGAGTTGGTATGTATATCCATATATAAATTAATATTATGAATATTTCGTGTGTGCACTAATAAAGTGCACACATTATTTATCCAATAATATACCATATGCTCAAATATTAAAAAACATTTAAAGCAACTTATTTAGCATAGTCTTACAACCCTCAACCATATGTAGTCCAAGCAGCACTATAAAATTAATTAAAGTACATAACAGCATGGACTGCGATATGCGTTCAAAATGTCGATGTTCATGTGTCCTGCAGTTCACACGATGACGCACAGTTTGCTGCGTTCTTCATCGACCCATGAGCCGAGTGATCCACCGCTTAGAGTGATACAATTTTTTTTTGTTTATTTCATTGTCAAAAATATATTTATTGAAAGAAATTAAAAATACACCATTTTACTGGCATATATCAATTCCTTCAATAAAATTGATTTACCTAAAAAATGTTGCGAAATGTCTTAGTCTTACATAATTTATAAAAATATGGTATATGAAACAATTTCAATAAGATAGCCAAACAAGAATATTAATATAAACATATGTAAAACATTAACCTGGAAACAGGTACAACAATATATATTTAGGTTGTTGCGTTTATACAATGTATGCTCATAGAAATAATGACCAATACATTTGTGCAACGCATGCATATTATGGTACATATACACGCAAAGTTTATCCATTAAAATACAAAAACACATAATTATGTTATATCACAATTTTCGAATGACCATTTATAATTATAATTATTTGTGTAATCGTAAATTAATAGAATTTTTATTATATATATATATATATATTATATATACAAAATATGACATCTGATTTATTAACGGTAAGGGACATTATACAATAATGATCCTTCCGCAGGTTCACCTACGGAAACCTTGTTACGACTTTTACTTCCTCTAAATAATCAAGTTCGGTCAACTTTTGCGAAACAACCGCAACACACAAGGCGTCACAGTGATCACGTCCGGAGACCTCACTA
>NW_025063418.1:147500-155000 GCF_018153295.1 Drosophila grimshawi
TTATCTTTTTTTATCGCAGCCAAGCAATTATTATTAATAACGAACGAACATACTCAAACACAAACATGAGCGTATAACATAATCTTTAATAAATTATATGAAATCTTCATATAATAGATGAGCACACACCACTCACCATGTAAAGGTTTTTGAACACCATCTCTTTAAGCATGATACTTTTTTCAAATGCTACCACCCAACATTAATTCTTCATGTATTAAATTAAATATAATACAAGATTAACTTCATTATTTCATAATTTGCCCAATAAATTATCCATGCCGGCAAGACAATACTCCACAGTCATATTATTTTGTTACTTTTACTCTTTCTCATATGACTTGCCTTGCGCGACACCACTCCATATAAAGGTTTTTGAACACCATCTCTTTAAGCATGATACTTTTTTCAAATGCTACCACCCAACATTAATTCTTCATGTATTAAATTAAATATAATACAAGATTAACTTCATTATTTCATAATTTGCCCAATAAATTATCCATGCCGGCAAGACAATACTCCACAGTCATATTATTTTGTTACTTTTACTTTTTCTCATATGACTTGCCTTGCGCGACACCACTCCATATATAGGTTTTTGAACACCATCTCTTTAAGCATGATACTTTTTTCAAATGCTACCACCCAACATTAATTCTTCATGTATTAAATTAAATATAATACAAGATTAACTTCATTATTTCATAATTTGCCCAGTAAATTATCCATGCCGGCAAGACAATACTCCACAGTCATATTATTTTGTTACTTTTACTCTTTCTCATATGACTTGCCTTGCGCGACACCACTCCATATATAGGTTTTTGAACACCATCTCTTTAAGCATGATACTTTTTTCAAATGCTACCACCCAACATTAATTCTTCATGTATTAAATTAAATATAATACAAGATTAACTTCATTTTTTCATAATTTGCCCAATAAATTATCCATGCCGGCAAGACAATACTCCACAGTCATATTATTTTGTTACTTTTACTTTTTCTCATATGACTTGCCTTGCGCGACACCACTCCATATATAGGTTTTTGAACACCATCTCTTTAAGCATGATACTTTTTTCAAATGCTACCACCCAACATTAATTCTTCATGTATTAAATAAAATATAATACAAGATTAACTTCATTTTTTCATAATTTGCCCAATAAATTATCCATGCCGGCAAGACAATACTCCACAGTCATATTATTTTGTTACTTTTACTTTTTCTCATATGACTTGCCTTGCGCGACACCACTCCATATATAGGTTTTTGAACACCATTTCCTTAAGAATGATACTTTTTTCAAATGCAACCACTCACTATTAATTCTTCATGTATTAATTTAAATATAACACACGAATAACTTAAATATTTAATAATTTGAACTATAATTGACGGCTGCCGGCAAGACAATACTCCACAATCATGTGATTTCCATATATAATTTTGTCTATAGCAAACATTTTTTATTGTAGTAGAGTTGTTCCATACGTTATTACCCAACATTTATTTTACATGTTAAATTCTATTATATCACATTGTTTGTGTCATATGTTATTATCTAACATGTAATTTATATGTTTCATGATATTATTTGACATTTTGTATTGGAAAACACTGAATTGAATTTCATAACATTTCATAATTTGCCCAATAAATGACCCATGCCGGCAAGACAATACTCCACAGTCATATTATTTTGTTACTTTTAGTTTTTCTCATATGACTTGCCTTGCGCGACACCACTCCATATATAGGTTTTTGAACACCATTTCCTTAAGAATGATACTTTTTTCAAATGCAACCACTCACTATTAATTCTTCATGTATTAATTTAAATATAACACACGAATAACTTAAATATTTAATAATTTGAACTATAATTGACGGCTGCCGGCAAGACAATACTCCACAATCATGTGATTTCCATATATAATTTTGTCTATAGCAAACATTTTTTATTGTAGTAGAGTTGTTCCATACGTTATTACCCAACATTTATTTTACATGTTAAATTCTATTATATCACATTGTTTGTGTCATATGTTATTATCTAACATGTAATTTATATGTTTCATGATATTATTTGACATTTTGTATTGGAAAACACTGAATTGAATTTCATAACATTTCATAATTTGCCCAATAAATGACCCATGCCGGCAAGACAATACTCCACAGTCATATTATTTTGTTACTTTTACTTTTTCTCATATGACTTGCCGTGCGCGACACCACTCCATATATAGGTTTTTGAACACCATTTCCTTAAGAATGATACTTTTTTCAAATGCAACCACTCACTATTAATTCTTCATGTATTAATTTAAATATAACACACGAATAACTTAAATATTTAATAATTTGAACTATAATTGACGGCTGCCGGCAAGACAATACTCCACAATCATGTGATTTCCATATATAATTTTGTCTATAGCAAACATTTTTTATTGTAGTAGAGTTGTTCCATACGTTATTACCCAACATTTATTTTACATGTTAAATTCTATTATATCACATTGTTTGTGTCATATGTTATTATCTAACATGTAATTTATATGTTTCATGATATTATTTGACATTTTGTATTGGAAAACACTGAATTGAATTTCATAACAATTCCAAGTCTCATGAGTGTAAATTTTATTAATCGGTTTATTATTATTATGCAATATCAAATAAAATATAAACTTCTATTTCACACTAAATATAACATTTATGTTTAAGAGTGTAAATTTTTCATTCGCATATTACTGTTCTCCATTGATTGAATTATAATATATTTTTAATATGATTTCATATATTTATTTTTTTGTGTTTTCTATTGCCTTTCGCAGTTATCATATATATATATATATATATATATATATATATATATATATATATATACTCATATATATAATAAAATGTGTGTTCTTCTTTCTCTGTTTTGTTTAAAACAATTTAATTTCTTTATTCCTTTCAATAACAATTCAATTATTCTGAAAAGAATGTTATTTATAAAATAACATAAATTTTGTATTGCATCATCAAAAAGCTTTTTGTATATAACATTTTCTTAAGGTCCGGTCCACACATTATCAACTTACAAAGAAATATATAAAATATCATAAGTAAATTAACAAATATGGCACCTTTAAACAACTCATACAATATATATATATATATATGTTTTAGTTGGTGTTTAACAACCATAACACACATATTATATTTTATATTTGTTGTTTTATTAACATTTTCGAATCATCAAGCAAAGGATAAGCTTCAGTGGATCGCAGTATGGCAGCTGCTCAACCACTTACAACACCTTGCCTGTTACAAAAGTCGTTTACAATTGATTCTAGGCTTTGTCATTGTATTAAATAATGTTTAAATATGTAACTAGCACGGCATCAGGTGATCATAGATCCTCCCAATTTACTATGTTACAAATAACATTGGCATCACATCCATTGTCGTTTATAAAATAAATTATAAACTTTTAATGGTTTAGAAGCCATACAATGCAAATTGCCCCTTATTTATCATTGCAGTCCAGCACGGATACGACCTTAGAGGCGTTCAGGCATAATCCAACGGACGTAGCGTCATACCACTGTTCGCTCGAACAAGTATTGTGCCATTGGTCCGTACCTGCGGTTCCTCTCGTACTACGCAGGAATGCTGTCGCAACAACGTTTTGTCATTAGTAGGGTAAAACTAACCTGTCTCACGACGGTCTAAACCCAGCTCACGTTCCCTTGCATGGGTGAACAATCCAACGCTTGGTGAATTTTGCTTCACAATGATAGGAAGAGCCGACATCGAAGGATCAAAAAGCGACGTCGCTATGAACGCTTGGCCGCCACAAGCCAGTTATCCCTATGGTAACTTTTCTGACACCTCTTGTTAAAAACTCTTTAAACCAAAAGGATCGATAGGCCGAGCTTTTGCTGTCCCTGTGTGTACTGAACACCGAGATCAAGTCAGCATTTGCCCTTTTGCTCTATGTGTGGTTTCTGTCCGCACTGAGCTGGCCTTGGGACACCTCCGTTATTATTTGAGAGATGTACCGCCCCAGTCAAACTCCCTACCTGGCAATGTCCTTGAATTGGATCATACCTGAGTAATTGGAGTTATACCAAATTTTTAAATCAAAAATACATAAATGCATTTTCTTATTAAAGAATTTGTTTGCGATTATATAACAAACTCGTGATACTTTGATCAAGAAGCTTGCATCAAAACCCAATACCATAAGATATAATAAATACATCCGTATAATGGCTAGGAAATGATACACGTTCCATTTAATCAAGTAAGTAAGGAAACAATAAGAGTAGTGGTATTTCATTGTCGATACCAAACCGAAGTCTAATATCTCCCACTTATTCTACACCTCTTATGTCTCCTTACACTGCCAGATTAGAGTCAAGCTCAAAAGGGTCTTCTTTCCCCGCTAATTATTCCAAGCCCGTTCCCTTGGCTGTGGTTTCGCTAGATAGTAGATAGGGACAGTAGGAATCTCGTTAATCCATTCATGCGCGTCACTAATTAGATGACGAGGCATTTGGCTACCTTAAGAGAGTCATAGTTACTCCCGCCGTTGACCCGCGCTTACTTGAATTTCTTCACTTTGACATTCAGAGCACTGGGCAGAAATCACATTGTGTCAACACCCGCTAGGGCCATCACAATGCTTTGTTTTAATTAGACAGTCGGATTCCCCAAGTCCGTGCCAGTTCTGAATTGATTGTTAATTGATAATCGTTATAATTTAAAAGAACTAATCAGTTGCCCAATTAGTATTCTTAAAAATTTTAGCAAGAAAGTTCCACAATTGGCTACGTAACTAAACTATCCGGGGAACAAGAATCTACCATAAATGATAGAAACCCTATTTACCCAGAACGAGCACATAAACCATGTTATTGTTTCCCAATCAAGCCCGACTATCTCAATCTTCAGAGCCAATCCTTATCCCGAAGTTACGGATCTAATTTGCCGACTTCCCTTACCTACATTATTCTATCGACTAGAGACTCTTCACCTTGGAGACCAGCTGCGGATATTGGTACGGCCTGTTGAGAAGTTTGCGTATCCCCACCATAAATTTTCAAGGTCCGAGGAGAAAATATCGACACAACAGTATATGTCATGCTCTTCTAGCCCATCTACCATATCTCTCTGCGAAAGACTTCCATGGTAGTACGGCTATAAAACAGAAAAGAAAACTCTTCCGATACCTCTCGACGGCTTCTTTATGGTCGTTCCTGTTGCCAGGATGAGCACGAGGCCCATATTTAATAACAAACGGATACTCAACAGGTTACGGAATTGGAACCGTATTCCCTTTCGTTCAAAATTATTCAAGTGTATAAAAATCGGTATGATGCAAAATATATTTTGATTTTTCTATACTTGAAAATTTTCGGCTTTCGCCTTGAACTTAGGACCGACTAACTCGTGATCAACCACTGTTCACACGAAACCCTTCTCCACTTCAGTCCTCCAAGGTCTCATTCGATTATTTGCTACTACCACCAAGATCTGTACCAATGGCGGCTCCATGCAGGCTTACGCCAAACACTTCTATGCACACCATTGTACCTTCCTACTCACTAAAGTTTCAAAATTTATATTACAAGTAACATAAATCATCTACTTTAGCGGTAATGTATAGGTATACAACTTAAGCGCCATCCATTTTAAGGGCTAGTTGCTTCGGCAGGTGAGTTGTTACACACTCCTTAGCGGATTTCGACTTCCATGATCACCGTCCTGCTGTTTTAAGCAACCAACGCCTTTCATGGTTTCTGTATGAGTTGTTAATTTGGGCACCGTAACATTACGTTTGGTTCATCCCACAGCGCCAGTTCTGCTTACCAAAAGTGGCCCACTGGGCACATTATATCATAACCTTAAACTTCATATCAAGAAAGTTAAGGTTCTTACCCATTTAAAGTTTGAGAATAGGTTAAGATCGTTTCGACCCTAAGGCCTCTAATCATTCGCTTTACCAGATAAGATTATTTTATACAACAGTTAAATGCACCAGCTATCCTGAGGGAAACTTCGGAAGGAACCAGCTACTAGATGGTTCGATTGGTCTTTCGCCCCTATACTCAATTCTGACAATCGATTTGCACGTCAGAACTGTTTCGGTCTTCCATCAGGGTTTCCCTGACTTCAACCTGATCAAGTATAGTTCACCATCTTTCGGGTCACAGCATATATGCTCAAGGTACGTTCCAGTTAGAGGTATAAATAATATAAATATCATTATACATAACTATATAGAGCGCCCCGGGATTGTGTTAATTAACTATAAATAGCTAAAAAACTAATCCCATTAATAGTCAAGTTAATTACGCTATTAGGTTTATATCCCAATAACTTGCACATATGTTAGACTCCTTGGTCCGTGTCTCAAGACGGGTCCCGAAGGTATCCTGAATCTTTCGCATTGTTAATCATACAAGTGCATATAATAAACACAAAAATCATTGAAAATTATGCCATTATATAATTCCGAAAAATTAACGCACTGTATTCATATAAATCTATCAGCACTTTATCAAATTTATGACATTTATATCATGTTATAATGCAAGCACTATAATTGAAATAATCAATAATTCACAATTTTTTGATAAATTAATTATGTTAATAGATTACAATGTCCTTATATGGAAAAAATGCACACTATTATTATAATATTAATTAAATATTACAATTCTAATGATGAATTTTCCATAACGGATATTCAGGTTCATCGGGCTTAACCTCTAAGCAGTTTCACGTACTATTTAACTCTCTATTCAGAGTTCTTTTCAACTTTCCCTCACGGTACTTGTTTACTATCGGTCTCATGGTTATATTTAGTTTTAGATGGAGTTTACCACCCACTTAGTGCTGCACTATCAAGCAACACGACTCTTTGGAAACATCATCTAGTAATCATTAACGTTATACGGGCCTGGCACCCTCTATGGGTAAATGGCCTCATTTAAGAAGGACTTAAATCGTTAATTTCTCATACTAGAATATTGATGTTCCTTACACTGCATCTCACATTTGCCATATAGACAAAGTGACTTAGTGCTGAACTGATTTCTTTTCGCTCGCCGCTACTAAGAAAATCCTTGTTAGTTTCTTTTCCTCCCCTAATTAATATGCTTAAATTCAGGGGGTAGTCCCATATGAGTTGAGGTTGTATAAAACAATTTTTATTGAATACTATGATATAATATTCAATATTATGAATACACTAATTCTTGAAGAATAATAATATTTACAACAGTTTTCTTATCGCATCAATAATAATCGAGACAATTCTAGATGAAAAAAAACTTTCATTTCATTTTTATGCTAGACATTTCTCGATATTATTTGAATTTGAAAAAGAAAATATATATCTTCAGTTTTCTCATACAAATTATACACAATGAGAGTTGGTATGTATATCCATATATAAATTAATATTATGAATATTTCGTGTGTGCACT
>NW_025063418.1:157500-165000 GCF_018153295.1 Drosophila grimshawi
TACAAGACCATACGATCTGCATGTTATCTAGAGTTCAACCAATGTAACGATCTTGCGACCGCTTGGTTTTAGCCTAATAAAAGCACACGTTCCATAAGGTCCGTGTTTTAATTGCATGTATTAGCTCTAGAATTACCTTAGTTATCCAAGTAACTGTTAACGATCTAAGGAACCATAACTGATATAATGAGCCTTTTGGCGGGTTTCACTGTTAATTTCGTGTGTACTTAGACATGCATGGCTTAATCTTTGAGACAAGCATATAACTACTGGCAGGATCAACCAGAATAATGTTTTTATTTATATATGTACAAATATATTATACATATATATAAAATACATTAATATACAAATCTAATAATATATGACAAATTGATTAATACTTTTGAATAAAATAATATAGATGTATATTTAAACTAGATAATAAACGAATATGGCTATTATTAGATAGCATTTCATTTTCGTTAATTTAATAAAATTGACAAAGTAATCTATATAAATTTCGTTCAACAATATTTTATTAATTGCACTTGCTTAATATAATATATTATCACACTTTGATTTTTTGTTCACTTCCCACATAAAATATATGGAGAAATAAATCAAATTTATTATGACAACAAATTGATATTTTACGACATTTAATTTTGAAATAATATATATATATCAAGAAAAGCACTCCAACTCACATTCAGCAAAGAAATGTGAATTTTTTAATGATGACAAATAATATATAAAAATATGACATGTTTTAACCAATTTACTCATTGACACAACAAATGCATCCACATCTGCTATATCAATTTTCAATCGGTTACATTTGTTTGTTATAAGAGAGAAATTAACGATAAAAGGAAACCTATTATAATATATTGTGGAAATAAAGATTTTAATACAATATTTCCAACAACATACCTTGGCAAATTCCGCAATTATCTTTTTTTATCGCAGCCAAGCAATTATTATTAATAACGAACGAACATACTCAAACACAAACATGAGCGTATAACATAATCTTTAATAAATTATATGAAATCTTCATATAATAGATGAGCACACACCACTCACCATGTAAAGGTTTTTGAACACCATCTCTTTAAGCATGATACTTTTTTTCAAATGCTACCACCCAACATTAATTCTTCATGTATTAAATTAAATATAATACAAGATTAACTTCATTATTTCATAATTTGCCCAATAAATTATCCATGCCGGCAAGACAATACTCCACAGTCATATTATTTTGTTACTTTTACTCTTTCTCATATGACTTGCCTTGCGCGACACCACTCCATATAAAGGTTTTTGAACACCATCTCTTTAAGCATGATACTTTTTTCAAATGCTACCACCCAACATTAATTCTTCATGTATTAAATTAAATATAATACAAGATTAACTTCATTATTTCATAATTTGCCCAATAAATTATCCATGCCGGCAAGACAATACTCCACAGTCATATTATTTTGTTACTTTTACTTTTTCTCATATGACTTGCCTTGCGCGACACCACTCCATATATAGGTTTTTGAACACCATCTCTTTAAGCATGATACTTTTTTCAAATGCTACCACCCAACATTAATTCTTCATGTATTAAATTAAATATAATACAAGATTAACTTCATTATTTCATAATTTGCCCAGTAAATTATCCATGCCGGCAAGACAATACTCCACAGTCATATTATTTTGTTACTTTTACTCTTTCTCATATGACTTGCCTTGCGCGACACCACTCCATATATAGGTTTTTGAACACCATCTCTTTAAGCATGATACTTTTTTCAAATGCTACCACCCAACATTAATTCTTCATGTATTAAATTAAATATAATACAAGATTAACTTCATTTTTTCATAATTTGCCCAATAAATTATCCATGCCGGCAAGACAATACTCCACAGTCATATTATTTTGTTACTTTTACTTTTTCTCATATGACTTGCCTTGCGCGACACCACTCCATATATAGGTTTTTGAACACCATCTCTTTAAGCATGATACTTTTTTCAAATGCTACCACCCAACATTAATTCTTCATGTATTAAATAAAATATAATACAAGATTAACTTCATTTTTTCATAATTTGCCCAATAAATTATCCATGCCGGCAAGACAATACTCCACAGTCATATTATTTTGTTACTTTTACTTTTTCTCATATGACTTGCCTTGCGCGACACCACTCCATATATAGGTTTTTGAACACCATTTCCTTAAGAATGATACTTTTTTCAAATGCAACCACTCACTATTAATTCTTCATGTATTAATTTAAATATAACACACGAATAACTTAAATATTTAATAATTTGAACTATAATTGACGGCTGCCGGCAAGACAATACTCCACAATCATGTGATTTCCATATATAATTTTGTCTATAGCAAACATTTTTTATTGTAGTAGAGTTGTTCCATACGTTATTACCCAACATTTATTTTACATGTTAAATTCTATTATATCACATTGTTTGTGTCATATGTTATTATCTAACATGTAATTTATATGTTTCATGATATTATTTGACATTTTGTATTGGAAAACACTGAATTGAATTTCATAACATTTCATAATTTGCCCAATAAATGACCCATGCCGGCAAGACAATACTCCACAGTCATATTATTTTGTTACTTTTAGTTTTTCTCATATGACTTGCCTTGCGCGACACCACTCCATATATAGGTTTTTGAACACCATTTCCTTAAGAATGATACTTTTTTCAAATGCAACCACTCACTATTAATTCTTCATGTATTAATTTAAATATAACACACGAATAACTTAAATATTTAATAATTTGAACTATAATTGACGGCTGCCGGCAAGACAATACTCCACAATCATGTGATTTCCATATATAATTTTGTCTATAGCAAACATTTTTTATTGTAGTAGAGTTGTTCCATACGTTATTACCCAACATTTATTTTACATGTTAAATTCTATTATATCACATTGTTTGTGTCATATGTTATTATCTAACATGTAATTTATATGTTTCATGATATTATTTGACATTTTGTATTGGAAAACACTGAATTGAATTTCATAACATTTCATAATTTGCCCAATAAATGACCCATGCCGGCAAGACAATACTCCACAGTCATATTATTTTGTTACTTTTACTTTTTCTCATATGACTTGCCGTGCGCGACACCACTCCATATATAGGTTTTTGAACACCATTTCCTTAAGAATGATACTTTTTTCAAATGCAACCACTCACTATTAATTCTTCATGTATTAATTTAAATATAACACACGAATAACTTAAATATTTAATAATTTGAACTATAATTGACGGCTGCCGGCAAGACAATACTCCACAATCATGTGATTTCCATATATAATTTTGTCTATAGCAAACATTTTTTATTGTAGTAGAGTTGTTCCATACGTTATTACCCAACATTTATTTTACATGTTAAATTCTATTATATCACATTGTTTGTGTCATATGTTATTATCTAACATGTAATTTATATGTTTCATGATATTATTTGACATTTTGTATTGGAAAACACTGAATTGAATTTCATAACAATTCCAAGTCTCATGAGTGTAAATTTTATTAATCGGTTTATTATTATTATGCAATATCAAATAAAATATAAACTTCTATTTCACACTAAATATAACATTTATGTTTAAGAGTGTAAATTTTTCATTCGCATATTACTGTTCTCCATTGATTGAATTATAATATATTTTTAATATGATTTCATATATTTATTTTTTTGTGTTTTCTACTATTGCCTTTCGCAGTTATCATATATATATATATATATATATATATATATATATATATATATATACTCATATATATAATAAAATGTGTGTTCTTCTTTCTCTGTTTTGTTTAAAACAATTTAATTTCTTTATTCCTTTCAATAACAATTCAATTATTCTGAAAAGAATGTTATTTATAAAATAACATAAATTTTGTATTGCATCATCAAAAAGCTTTTTGTATATAACATTTTCTTAAGGTCCGGTCCACACATTATCAACTTACAAAGAAATATATAAAATATCATAAGTAAATTAACAAATATGGCACCTTTAAACAACTCATACAATATATATATATATATATGTTTTAGTTGGTGTTTAACAACCATAACACACATATTATATTTTATATTTGTTGTTTTATTAACATTTTCGAATCATCAAGCAAAGGATAAGCTTCAGTGGATCGCAGTATGGCAGCTGCTCAACCACTTACAACACCTTGCCTGTTACAAAAGTCGTTTACAATTGATTCTAGGCTTTGTCATTGTATTAAATAATGTTTAAATATGTAACTAGCACGGCATCAGGTGATCATAGATCCTCCCAATTTACTATGTTACAAATAACATTGGCATCACATCCATTGTCGTTTATAAAATAAATTATAAACTTTTAATGGTTTAGAAGCCATACAATGCAAATTGCCCCTTATTTATCATTGCAGTCCAGCACGGATACGACCTTAGAGGCGTTCAGGCATAATCCAACGGACGTAGCGTCATACCACTGTTCGCTCGAACAAGTATTGTGCCATTGGTCCGTACCTGCGGTTCCTCTCGTACTACGCAGGAATGCTGTCGCAACAACGTTTTGTCATTAGTAGGGTAAAACTAACCTGTCTCACGACGGTCTAAACCCAGCTCACGTTCCCTTGCATGGGTGAACAATCCAACGCTTGGTGAATTTTGCTTCACAATGATAGGAAGAGCCGACATCGAAGGATCAAAAAGCGACGTCGCTATGAACGCTTGGCCGCCACAAGCCAGTTATCCCTATGGTAACTTTTCTGACACCTCTTGTTAAAAACTCTTTAAACCAAAAGGATCGATAGGCCGAGCTTTTGCTGTCCCTGTGTGTACTGAACACCGAGATCAAGTCAGCATTTGCCCTTTTGCTCTATGTGTGGTTTCTGTCCGCACTGAGCTGGCCTTGGGACACCTCCGTTATTATTTGAGAGATGTACCGCCCCAGTCAAACTCCCTACCTGGCAATGTCCTTGAATTGGATCATACCTGAGTAATTGGAGTTATACCAAATTTTTAAATCAAAAATACATAAATGCATTTTCTTATTAAAGAATTTGTTTGCGATTATATAACAAACTCGTGATACTTTGATCAAGAAGCTTGCATCAAAACCCAATACCATAAGATATAATAAATACATCCGTATAATGGCTAGGAAATGATACACGTTCCATTTAATCAAGTAAGTAAGGAAACAATAAGAGTAGTGGTATTTCATTGTCGATACCAAACCGAAGTCTAATATCTCCCACTTATTCTACACCTCTTATGTCTCCTTACACTGCCAGATTAGAGTCAAGCTCAAAAGGGTCTTCTTTCCCCGCTAATTATTCCAAGCCCGTTCCCTTGGCTGTGGTTTCGCTAGATAGTAGATAGGGACAGTAGGAATCTCGTTAATCCATTCATGCGCGTCACTAATTAGATGACGAGGCATTTGGCTACCTTAAGAGAGTCATAGTTACTCCCGCCGTTGACCCGCGCTTACTTGAATTTCTTCACTTTGACATTCAGAGCACTGGGCAGAAATCACATTGTGTCAACACCCGCTAGGGCCATCACAATGCTTTGTTTTAATTAGACAGTCGGATTCCCCAAGTCCGTGCCAGTTCTGAATTGATTGTTAATTGATAATCGTTATAATTTAAAAGAACTAATCAGTTGCCCAATTAGTATTCTTAAAAATTTTAGCAAGAAAGTTCCACAATTGGCTACGTAACTAAACTATCCGGGGAACAAGAATCTACCATAAATGATAGAAACCCTATTTACCCAGAACGAGCACATAAACCATGTTATTGTTTCCCAATCAAGCCCGACTATCTCAATCTTCAGAGCCAATCCTTATCCCGAAGTTACGGATCTAATTTGCCGACTTCCCTTACCTACATTATTCTATCGACTAGAGACTCTTCACCTTGGAGACCAGCTGCGGATATTGGTACGGCCTGTTGAGAAGTTTGCGTATCCCCACCATAAATTTTCAAGGTCCGAGGAGAAAATATCGACACAACAGTATATGTCATGCTCTTCTAGCCCATCTACCATATCTCTCTGCGAAAGACTTCCATGGTAGTACGGCTATAAAACAGAAAAGAAAACTCTTCCGATACCTCTCGACGGCTTCTTTATGGTCGTTCCTGTTGCCAGGATGAGCACGAGGCCCATATTTAATAACAAACGGATACTCAACAGGTTACGGAATTGGAACCGTATTCCCTTTCGTTCAAAATTATTCAAGTGTATAAAAATCGGTATGATGCAAAATATATTTTGATTTTTCTATACTTGAAAATTTTCGGCTTTCGCCTTGAACTTAGGACCGACTAACTCGTGATCAACCACTGTTCACACGAAACCCTTCTCCACTTCAGTCCTCCAAGGTCTCATTCGATTATTTGCTACTACCACCAAGATCTGTACCAATGGCGGCTCCATGCAGGCTTACGCCAAACACTTCTATGCACACCATTGTACCTTCCTACTCACTAAAGTTTCAAAATTTATATTACAAGTAACATAAATCATCTACTTTAGCGGTAATGTATAGGTATACAACTTAAGCGCCATCCATTTTAAGGGCTAGTTGCTTCGGCAGGTGAGTTGTTACACACTCCTTAGCGGATTTCGACTTCCATGATCACCGTCCTGCGTTTTAAGCAACCAACGCCTTTCATGGTATCTGTATGAGTTGTTAATTTGGGCACCGTAACATTACGTTTGGTTCATCCCACAGCGCCAGTTCTGCTTACCAAAAGTGGCCCACTGGGCACATTATATCATAACCTTAAACTTCATATCAAGAAAGTTAAGGTTCTTACCCATTTAAAGTTTGAGAATAGGTTAAGATCGTTTCGACCCTAAGGCCTCTAATCATTCGCTTTACCAGATAAGATTATTTTATACAACAGTTAAATGCACCAGCTATCCTGAGGGAAACTTCGGAAGGAACCAGCTACTAGATGGTTCGATTGGTCTTTCGCCCCTATACTCAATTCTGACAATCGATTTGCACGTCAGAACTGTTTCGGTCTTCCATCAGGGTTTCCCCTGACTTCAACCTGATCAAGTATAGTTCACCATCTTTCGGGTCACAGCATATATGCTCAAGGTACGTTCCAGTTAGAGGTATAAATAATATAAATATCATTATACATAACTATATAGAGCGCCCCGGGATTGTGTTAATTAACTATAAATAGCTAAAAAACTAATCCCATTAATAGTCAAGTTAATTACGCTATTAGGTTTATATCCCAATAACTTGCACATATGTTAGACTCCTTGGTCCGTGTCTCAAGACGGGTCCCGAAGGTATCCTGAATCTTTCGCATTGTTAATCATACAAGTGCATATAATAAACACAAAAATCATTGAAAATTATGCCATTATATAATTCCGAAAAATTAACGCACTGTATTCATATAAATCTATCAGCACT
>NW_025063418.1:170000-177500 GCF_018153295.1 Drosophila grimshawi
TACCACCCAACATTAATTCTTCATGTATTAAATTAAATATAATACAAGATTAACTTCATTATTTCATAATTTGCCCAGTAAATTATCCATGCCGGCAAGACAATACTCCACAGTCATATTATTTTGTTACTTTTACTCTTTCTCATATGACTTGCCTTGCGCGACACCACTCCATATATAGGTTTTTGAACACCATCTCTTTAAGCATGATACTTTTTTCAAATGCTACCACCCAACATTAATTCTTCATGTATTAATTTAAATATAACACACGAATAACTTAAATATTTAATAATTTGAACTATAATTGACGGTTGCCGGCAAGACAATACTCCACAATCATGTGATTTCCATATATAATTTTGTCTATAGCAAACATTTTTTATTGTAGTAGAGTTGTTCCATACGTTATTACCCAACATTTATTTTACATGTTAAATTCTATTATATCACATTGTTTGTGTCATATGTTATTATCTAACATGTAATTTATATGTTTCATGATATTATTTGACATTTTGTATTGGAAAACACTGAATTGAATTTCATAACATTTCATAATTTGCCCAATAAATGACCCATGCCGGCAAGACAATACTCCACAGTCATATTATTTTGTTACTTTTTACTTTTTTCTCATATGACTTGCCTTGCGCGACACCACTCCATATATAGGTTTTTGAACACCATTTCCTTAAGAATGATACTTTTTTCAAATGCAACCACTCACTATTAATTCTTCATGTATTAATTTAAATATAACACACAAATAACTTAAATATTTAATAATTTGAACTATAATTGACGGCTGCCGGCAAGACAATACTCCACAATCATGTGGTTTCCATATATAATTTTGTCTATAGCAAACATTTTTTATTGTAGTAGAGTTGTTCCATACGTTATTACCCAACATTTATTTTACATGTTAAATTCTATTATATCACATTGTTTGTGTCATATGTTATTATCTAACATGTAATTTATATGTTTCATGATATTATTTGACATTTTGTATTGGAAAACACTGAATTGAATTTCATAACATTTCATAATTTGCCCAATAAATGACCCATGCCGGCAAGACAATACTCCACAGTCATATTATTTTGTTACTTTTACTTTTTCTCATATGACTTGCCTTGCGCGACACCACTCCATATATAGGTTTTTGAACACCATTTCCTTAAGAATGATACTTTTTTCAAATGCAACCACTCACTATTAATTCTTCATGTATTAATTTAAATATAACACACGAATAACTTAAATATTTAATAATTTGAACTATAATTGACGGCTGCCGGCAAGACAATACTCCACAATCATGTGATTTCCATATATAATTTTGTCTATAGCAAACATTTTTTATTGTAGTAGAGTTGTTCCATACGTTATTACCCAACATTTATTTTACATGTTAAATTCTATTATATCACATTGTTTGTATCATATGTTATTATCTAACATGTAATTTATATGTTTCATGATATTATTTGACATTTTGTATTGGAAAACACTGAATTGAATTTCATAACAATTCCAAGTCTCATGAGTGTAAATTTTATTAATCGGTTTATTATTATTATGCAATATCAAATAAAATATAAACTTCTATTTCACACTAAATATAACATTTATGTTTAAGAGTGTAAATTTTTCATTCGCATATTACTGTTCTCCATTGATTGAATTATAATATATTTTTAATATGATTTCATATATTTATTTTTTTGTGTTTTCTATTGCCTTTCGCAGTTATCATATATATATATATATATATATATATATATATATATATATATATACTCATATATATAATAAAATGTGTGTTCTTCTTTCTCTGTTTTGTTTAAAACAATTTAATTTCTTTATTCCTTTCAATAACAATTCAATTATTCTGAAAAGAATGTTATTTATAAAATAACATAAATTTTGTATTGCATCATCAAAAAGCTTTTTGTATATAACATTTTCTTAAGGTCCGGTCCACACATTATCAACTTACAAAGAAATATATAAAATATCATAAGTAAATTAACAAATATGGCACCTTTAAACAACTCATACAATATATATATATATATATGTTTTAGTTGGTGTTTAACAACCATAACACACATATTATATTTTATATTTGTTGTTTTATTAACATTTTCGAATCATCAAGCAAAGGATAAGCTTCAGTGGATCGCAGTATGGCAGCTGCTCAACCACTTACAACACCTTGCCTGTTACAAAAGTCGTTTACAATTGATTCTAGGCTTTGTCATTGTATTAAATAATGTTTAAATATGTAACTAGCACGGCATCAGGTGATCATAGATCCTCCCAATTTACTATGTTACAAATAACATTGGCATCACATCCATTGTCGTTTATAAAATAAATTATAAACTTTTAATGGTTTAGAAGCCATACAATGCAAATTGCCCCTTATTTATCATTGCAGTCCAGCACGGATACGACCTTAGAGGCGTTCAGGCATAATCCAACGGACGTAGCGTCATACCACTGTTCGCTCGAACAAGTATTGTGCCATTGGTCCGTACCTGCGGTTCCTCTCGTACTACGCAGGAATGCTGTCGCAACAACGTTTTGTCATTAGTAGGGTAAAACTAACCTGTCTCACGACGGTCTAAACCCAGCTCACGTTCCCTTGCATGGGTGAACAATCCAACGCTTGGTGAATTTTGCTTCACAATGATAGGAAGAGCCGACATCGAAGGATCAAAAAGCGACGTCGCTATGAACGCTTGGCCGCCACAAGCCAGTTATCCCTATGGTAACTTTTCTGACACCTCTTGTTAAAAACTCTTTAAACCAAAAGGATCGATAGGCCGAGCTTTTGCTGTCCCTGTGTGTACTGAACACCGAGATCAAGTCAGCATTTGCCCTTTTGCTCTATGTGTGGTTTCTGTCCGCACTGAGCTGGCCTTGGGACACCTCCGTTATTATTTGAGAGATGTACCGCCCCAGTCAAACTCCCTACCTGGCAATGTCCTTGAATTGGATCATACCTGAGTAATTGGAGTTATACCAAATTTTTAAATCAAAAATACATAAATGCATTTTCTTATTAAAGAATTTGTTTGCGATTATATAACAAACTCGTGATACTTTGATCAAGAAGCTTGCATCAAAACCCAATACCATAAGATATAATAAATACATCCGTATAATGGCTAGGAAATGATACACGTTCCATTTAATCAAGTAAGTAAGGAAACAATAAGAGTAGTGGTATTTCATTGTCGATACCAAACCGAAGTCTAATATCTCCCACTTATTCTACACCTCTTATGTCTCCTTACACTGCCAGATTAGAGTCAAGCTCAAAAGGGTCTTCTTTCCCCGCTAATTATTCCAAGCCCGTTCCCTTGGCTGTGGTTTCGCTAGATAGTAGATAGGGACAGTAGGAATCTCGTTAATCCATTCATGCGCGTCACTAATTAGATGACGAGGCATTTGGCTACCTTAAGAGAGTCATAGTTACTCCCGCCGTTGACCCGCGCTTACTTGAATTTCTTCACTTTGACATTCAGAGCACTGGGCAGAAATCACATTGTGTCAACACCCGCTAGGGCCATCACAATGCTTTGTTTTAATTAGACAGTCGGATTCCCCAAGTCCGTGCCAGTTCTGAATTGATTGTTAATTGATAATCGTTATAATTTAAAAGAACTAATCAGTTGCCCAATTAGTATTCTTAAAAATTTTAGCAAGAAAGTTCCACAATTGGCTACGTAACTAAACTATCCGGGGAACAAGAATCTACCATAAATGATAGAAACCCTATTTACCCAGAACGAGCACATAAACCATGTTATTGTTTCCCAATCAAGCCCGACTATCTCAATCTTCAGAGCCAATCCTTATCCCGAAGTTACGGATCTAATTTGCCGACTTCCCTTACCTACATTATTCTATCGACTAGAGACTCTTCACCTTGGAGACCAGCTGCGGATATTGGTACGGCCTGTTGAGAAGTTTGCGTATCCCCACCATAAATTTTCAAGGTCCGAGGAGAAAATATCGACACAACAGTATATGTCATGCTCTTCTAGCCCATCTACCATATCTCTCTGCGAAAGACTTCCATGGTAGTACGGCTATAAAACAGAAAAGAAAACTCTTCCGATACCTCTCGACGGCTTCTTTATGGTCGTTCCTGTTGCCAGGATGAGCACGAGGCCCATATTTAATAACAAACGGATACTCAACAGGTTACGGAATTGGAACCGTATTCCCTTTCGTTCAAAATTATTCAAGTGTATAAAAATCGGTATGATGCAAAATATATTTTGATTTTTCTATACTTGAAAATTTTCGGCTTTCGCCTTGAACTTAGGACCGACTAACTCGTGATCAACCACTGTTCACACGAAACCCTTCTCCACTTCAGTCCTCCCAGGTCTCATTCGATTATTTGCTACTACCACCCAAGATCTGTACCAATGGCGGGCTCCATGCAGGCTTACGCCAAACACTTCTATGCACACCATTGTACCTTCCTACTCACTAAAGTTTCAAAATTTATATTACAAGTAACATAAATCATCTACTTTAGCGGTAATGTATAGGTATACAACTTAAGCGCCATCCATTTTAAGGGCTAGTTGCTTCGGCAGGTGAGTTGTTACACACTCCTTAGCGGATTTCGACTTCCATGATCACAGTCAGGCGTATTAAGCAACCAACGCCTTTCATGGTATCTGTATGAGTTGTTAATTTGGGCACCGTAACATTACGTTTGGTTCATCCCACAGCGCCAGTTCTGCTTACCAAAAGTGGCCCACTGGGCACATTATATCATAACCTTAAACTTCATATCAAGAAAGTTAAGGTTCTTACCCATTTAAAGTTTGAGAATAGGTTAAGATCGTTTCGACCCTAAGGCCTCTAATCATTCGCTTTACCAGATAAGATTATTTTATACAACAGTTAAATGCACCAGCTATCCTGAGGGAAACTTCGGAAGGAACCAGCTACTAGATGGTTCGATTGGTCTTTCGCCCCTATACTCAATTCTGACAATCGATTTGCACGTCAGAACTGTTTCGGTCTTCCATCAGGGTTTCCCCTGACTTCAACCTGATCAAGTATAGTTCACCATCTTTCGGGTCACAGCATATATGCTCAAGGTACGTTCCAGTTAGAGGTATAAATAATATAAATATCATTATACATAACTATATAGAGCGCCCCGGGATTGTGTTAATTAACTATAAATAGCTAAAAAACTAATCCCATTAATAGTCAAGTTAATTACGCTATTAGGTTTATATCCCAATAACTTGCACATATGTTAGACTCCTTGGTCCGTGTCTCAAGACGGGTCCCGAAGGTATCCTGAATCTTTCGCATTGTTAATCATACAAGTGCATATAATAAACACAAAAATCATTGAAAATTATGCCATTATATAATTCCGA
Source organism: Drosophila grimshawi (assembly GCF_018153295.1). Taxonomy (NCBI): domain Eukaryota; kingdom Metazoa; phylum Arthropoda; class Insecta; order Diptera; family Drosophilidae; genus Drosophila; species Drosophila grimshawi. The sequence goes on from NW_025063418.1 coordinate 175,436, forward strand.
AAAATTAACGCACTGTATTCATATAAATCTATCAGCACTTTATCAAATTTATGACATTTATATCATGTTATAATGCAAGCACTATAATTGAAATAATCAATAATTCACAATTTTTTGATAAATTAATTATGTTAATAGATTACAATGTCCTTATATGGAAAAAATGCACACTATTATTATAATATTAATTAAATATTACAATTCTAATGATGAATTTTCCATAACGGATATTCAGGTTCATCGGGCTTAACCTCTAAGCAGTTTCACGTACTATTTAACTCTCTATTCAGAGTTCTTTTCAACTTTCCCTCACGGTACTTGTTTACTATCGGTCTCATGGTTATATTTAGTTTTAGATGGAGTTTACCACCCACTTAGTGCTGCACTATCAAGCAACACGACTCTTTGGAAACATCATCTAGTAATCATTAACGTTATACGGGCCTGGCACCCTCTATGGGTAAATGGCCTCATTTAAGAAGGACTTAAATCGTTAATTTCTCATACTAGAATATTGATGTTCCTTACACTGCATCTCACATTTGCCATATAGACAAAGTGACTTAGTGCTGAACTGATTTCTTTTCGCTCGCCGCTACTAAGAAAATCCTTGTTAGTTTCTTTTCCTCCCCTAATTAATATGCTTAAATTCAGGGGGTAGTCCCATATGAGTTGAGGTTGTATAAAACAATTTTTATTGAATACTATGATATAATATTCAATATTATGAATACACTAATTCTTGAAGAATAATAATATTTACAACAGTTTTCTTATCGCATCAATAATAATCGAGACAATTCTAGATGAAAAAAAAACTTTCATTTCATTTTTATGCTAGACATTTCTCGATATTATTTGAATTTGAAAAAGAAAATATATATCTTCAGTTTTCTCATACAAATTATACACAATGAGAGTTGGTATGTATATCCATATATAAATTAATATTATGAATATTTCGTGTGTGCACTAATAAAGTGCACACATTATTTATCCAATAATATACCATATGCTCAAATATTAAAAAACATTTAAAGCAACTTATTTAGCATAGTCTTACAACCCTCAACCATATGTAGTCCAAGCAGCACTATAAAATTAATTAAAGTACATAACAGCATGGACTGCGATATGCGTTCAAAATGTCGATGTTCATGTGTCCTGCAGTTCACACGATGACGCACAGTTTGCTGCGTTCTTCATCGACCCATGAGCCGAGTGATCCACCGCTTAGAGTGATACAATTTTTTTTTGTTTATTTCATTGTCAAAAATATATTTATTGAAAGAAATTAAAAATACACCATTTTACTGGCATATATCAATTCCTTCAATAAAATTGATTTACCTAAAAAATGTTGCGAAATGTCTTAGTCTTACATAATTTATAAAAATATGGTATATGAAACAATTTCAATAAGATAGCCAAACAAGAATATTAATATAAACATATGTAAAACATTAACCTGGAAACAGGTACAACAATATATATTTAGGTTGTTGCGTTTATACAATGTATGCTCATAGAAATAATGACCAATACATTTGTGCAACGCATGCATATTATGGTACATATACACGCAAAGTTTATCCATTAAAATACAAAAACACATAATTATGTTATATCACAATTTTCGAATGACCATTTATAATTATAATTATTTGTGTAATCGTAAATTAATAGAATTTTTATTATATATATATATATATATTATATATACAAAATATGACATCTGATTTATTAACGGTAAGGGACATTATACAATAATGATCCTTCCGCAGGTTCACCTACGGAAACCTTGTTACGACTTTTACTTCCTCTAAATAATCAAGTTCGGTCAACTTTTGCGAAACAACCGCAACACACAAGGCGTCACAGTGATCACGTCCGGAGACCTCACTAAATAATTCAATCGGTAGTAGCGACGGGCGGTGTGTACAAAGGGCAGGGACGTAATCAATGCGAGTTAATGACTCACACTTACTGGGAATTCCAAGTTCATGTGAACAGTTTCAGTTCACAATCCCAAGCATGAAAGTGGTTCAGCGGTTTACCCGGACCT
>NW_025063418.1:180000-187500 GCF_018153295.1 Drosophila grimshawi
CTCTTTAAGCATGATACTTTTTTCAAATGCTACCACCCAACATTAATTCTTCATGTATTAAATTAAATATAATACAAGATTAACTTCATTATTTCATAATTTGCCCAATAAATTATCCATGCCGGCAAGACAATACTCCACAGTCATATTATTTTGTTACTTTTACTCTTTCTCATATGACTTGCCTTGCGCGACACCACTCCATATAAAGGTTTTTGAACACCATCTCTTTAAGCATGATACTTTTTTCAAATGCTACCACCCAACATTAATTCTTCATGTATTAAATTAAATATAATACAAGATTAACTTCATTATTTCATAATTTGCCCAATAAATTATCCATGCCGGCAAGACAATACTCCACAGTCATATTATTTTGTTACTTTTACTTTTTCTCATATGACTTGCCTTGCGCGACACCACTCCATATATAGGTTTTTGAACACCATCTCTTTAAGCATGATACTTTTTTCAAATGCTACCACCCAACATTAATTCTTCATGTATTAAATTAAATATAATACAAGATTAACTTCATTATTTCATAATTTGCCCAGTAAATTATCCATGCCGGCAAGACAATACTCCACAGTCATATTATTTTGTTACTTTTACTCTTTCTCATATGACTTGCCTTGCGCGACACCACTCCATATATAGGTTTTTGAACACCATCTCTTTAAGCATGATACTTTTTTCAAATGCTACCACCCAACATTAATTCTTCATGTATTAAATTAAATATAATACAAGATTAACTTCATTTTTTCATAATTTGCCCAATAAATTATCCATGCCGGCAAGACAATACTCCACAGTCATATTATTTTGTTACTTTTACTTTTTCTCATATGACTTGCCTTGCGCGACACCACTCCATATATAGGTTTTTGAACACCATCTCTTTAAGCATGATACTTTTTTCAAATGCTACCACCCAACATTAATTCTTCATGTATTAAATAAAATATAATACAAGATTAACTTCATTTTTTCATAATTTGCCCAATAAATTATCCATGCCGGCAAGACAATACTCCACAGTCATATTATTTTGTTACTTTTACTTTTTCTCATATGACTTGCCTTGCGCGACACCACTCCATATATAGGTTTTTGAACACCATTTCCTTAAGAATGATACTTTTTTCAAATGCAACCACTCACTATTAATTCTTCATGTATTAATTTAAATATAACACACGAATAACTTAAATATTTAATAATTTGAACTATAATTGACGGTTGCCGGCAAGACAATACTCCACAATCATGTGATTTCCATATATAATTTTGTCTATAGCAAACATTTTTTATTGTACTAGAGTTGTTCCATACGTTATTACCCAACATTTATTTTACATGTTAAATTCTATTATATCACATTGTTTGTGTCATATGTTATTATCTAACATGTAATTTATATGTTTCATGATATTATTTGACATTTTGTATTGGAAAACACTGAATTGAATTTCATAACATTTCATAATTTGCCCAATAAATGACCCATGCCGGCAAGACAATACTCCACAGTCATATTATTTTGTTACTTTTACTTTTTCTCATATGACTTGCCGTGCGCGACACCACTCCATATATAGGTTTTTGAACACCATTTCCTTAAGAATGATACTTTTTTCAAATGCAACCACTCACTATTAATTCTTCATGTATTAATTTAAATATAACACACGAATAACTTAAATATTTAATAATTTGAACTATAATTGACGGCTGCCGGCAAGACAATACTCCACAATCATGTGATTTCCATATATAATTTTGTCTATAGCAAACATTTTTTATTGTAGTAGAGTTGTTCCATACGTTATTACCCAACATTTATTTTACATGTTAAATTCTATTATATCACATTGTTTGTATCATATGTTATTATCTAACATGTAATTTATATGTTTCATGATATTATTTGACATTTTGTATTGGAAAACACTGAATTGAATTTCATAACAATTCCAAGTCTCATGAGTGTAAATTTTATTAATCGGTTTATTATTATTATGCAATATCAAATAAAATATAAACTTCTATTTCACACTAAATATAACATTTATGTTTAAGAGTGTAAATTTTTCATTCGCATATTACTGTTCTCCATTGATTGAATTATAATATATTTTTAATATGATTTCATATATTTATTTTTTTGTGTTTTCTACTATTGCCTTTCGCAGTTATCTATATATATATATATATATATATATATATATATATATATATATATACTCATATATATAATAAAATGTGTGTTCTTCTTTCTCTGTTTTGTTTAAAACAATTTAATTTCTTTATTCCTTTCAATAACAATTCAATTATTCTGAAAAGAATGTTATTTATAAAATAACATAAATTTTGTATTGCATCATCAAAAAGCTTTTTGTATATAACATTTTCTTAAGGTCCGGTCCACACATTATCAACTTACAAAGAAATATATAAAATATCATAAGTAAATTAACAAATATGGCACCTTTAAACAACTCATACAATATATATATATATATATGTTTTAGTTGGTGTTTAACAACCATAACACACATATTATATTTTATATTTGTTGTTTTATTAACATTTTCGAATCATCAAGCAAAGGATAAGCTTCAGTGGATCGCAGTATGGCAGCTGCTCAACCACTTACAACACCTTGCCTGTTACAAAAGTCGTTTACAATTGATTCTAGGCTTTGTCATTGTATTAAATAATGTTTAAATATGTAACTAGCACGGCATCAGGTGATCATAGATCCTCCCAATTTACTATGTTACAAATAACATTGGCATCACATCCATTGTCGTTTATAAAATAAATTATAAACTTTTAATGGTTTAGAAGCCATACAATGCAAATTGCCCCTTATTTATCATTGCAGTCCAGCACGGATACGACCTTAGAGGCGTTCAGGCATAATCCAACGGACGTAGCGTCATACCACTGTTCGCTCGAACAAGTATTGTGCCATTGGTCCGTACCTGCGGTTCCTCTCGTACTACGCAGGAATGCTGTCGCAACAACGTTTTGTCATTAGTAGGGTAAAACTAACCTGTCTCACGACGGTCTAAACCCAGCTCACGTTCCCTTGCATGGGTGAACAATCCAACGCTTGGTGAATTTTGCTTCACAATGATAGGAAGAGCCGACATCGAAGGATCAAAAAGCGACGTCGCTATGAACGCTTGGCCGCCACAAGCCAGTTATCCCTATGGTAACTTTTCTGACACCTCTTGTTAAAAACTCTTTAAACCAAAAGGATCGATAGGCCGAGCTTTTGCTGTCCCTGTGTGTACTGAACACCGAGATCAAGTCAGCATTTGCCCTTTTGCTCTATGTGTGGTTTCTGTCCGCACTGAGCTGGCCTTGGGACACCTCCGTTATTATTTGAGAGATGTACCGCCCCAGTCAAACTCCCTACCTGGCAATGTCCTTGAATTGGATCATACCTGAGTAATTGGAGTTATACCAAATTTTTAAATCAAAAATACATAAATGCATTTTCTTATTAAAGAATTTGTTTGCGATTATATAACAAACTCGTGATACTTTGATCAAGAAGCTTGCATCAAAACCCAATACCATAAGATATAATAAATACATCCGTATAATGGCTAGGAAATGATACACGTTCCATTTAATCAAGTAAGTAAGGAAACAATAAGAGTAGTGGTATTTCATTGTCGATACCAAACCGAAGTCTAATATCTCCCACTTATTCTACACCTCTTATGTCTCCTTACACTGCCAGATTAGAGTCAAGCTCAAAAGGGTCTTCTTTCCCCGCTAATTATTCCAAGCCCGTTCCCTTGGCTGTGGTTTCGCTAGATAGTAGATAGGGACAGTAGGAATCTCGTTAATCCATTCATGCGCGTCACTAATTAGATGACGAGGCATTTGGCTACCTTAAGAGAGTCATAGTTACTCCCGCCGTTGACCCGCGCTTACTTGAATTTCTTCACTTTGACATTCAGAGCACTGGGCAGAAATCACATTGTGTCAACACCCGCTAGGGCCATCACAATGCTTTGTTTTAATTAGACAGTCGGATTCCCCAAGTCCGTGCCAGTTCTGAATTGATTGTTAATTGATAATCGTTATAATTTAAAAGAACTAATCAGTTGCCCAATTAGTATTCTTAAAAATTTTAGCAAGAAAGTTCCACAATTGGCTACGTAACTAAACTATCCGGGGAACAAGAATCTACCATAAATGATAGAAACCCTATTTACCCAGAACGAGCACATAAACCATGTTATTGTTTCCCAATCAAGCCCGACTATCTCAATCTTCAGAGCCAATCCTTATCCCGAAGTTACGGATCTAATTTGCCGACTTCCCTTACCTACATTATTCTATCGACTAGAGACTCTTCACCTTGGAGACCAGCTGCGGATATTGGTACGGCCTGTTGAGAAGTTTGCGTATCCCCACCATAAATTTTCAAGGTCCGAGGAGAAAATATCGACACAACAGTATATGTCATGCTCTTCTAGCCCATCTACCATATCTCTCTGCGAAAGACTTCCATGGTAGTACGGCTATAAAACAGAAAAGAAAACTCTTCCGATACCTCTCGACGGCTTCTTTATGGTCGTTCCTGTTGCCAGGATGAGCACGAGGCCCATATTTAATAACAAACGGATACTCAACAGGTTACGGAATTGGAACCGTATTCCCTTTCGTTCAAAATTATTCAAGTGTATAAAAATCGGTATGATGCAAAATATATTTTGATTTTTCTATACTTGAAAATTTTCGGCTTTCGCCTTGAACTTAGGACCGACTAACTCGTGATCAACCACTGTTCACACGAAACCCTTCTCCACTTCAGTCCTCCAAGGTCTCATTCGATTATTTGCTACTACCACCAAGATCTGTACCAATGGCGGGCTCCATGCAGGCTTACGCCAAACACTTCTATGCACACCATTGTACCTTCCTACTCACTAAAGTTTCAAAATTTATATTACAAGTAACATAAATCATCTACTTTAGCGGTAATGTATAGGTATACAACTTAAGCGCCATCCATTTTAAGGGCTAGTTGCTTCGGCAGGTGAGTTGTTACACACTCCTTAGCGGATTTCGACTTCCATGATCACCGTCCTGCTGTTTTAAGCAACCAACGCCTTTCATGGTTTCTGTATGAGTTGTTAATTTGGGCACCGTAACATTACGTTTGGTTCATCCCACAGCGCCAGTTCTGCTTACCAAAAGTGGCCCACTGGGCACATTATATCATAACCTTAAACTTCATATCAAGAAAGTTAAGGTTCTTACCCATTTAAAGTTTGAGAATAGGTTAAGATCGTTTCGACCCTAAGGCCTCTAATCATTCGCTTTACCAGATAAGATTATTTTATACAACAGTTAAATGCACCAGCTATCCTGAGGGAAACTTCGGAAGGAACCAGCTACTAGATGGTTCGATTGGTCTTTCGCCCCTATACTCAATTCTGACAATCGATTTGCACGTCAGAACTGTTTCGGTCTTCCATCAGGGTTTCCCCTGACTTCAACCTGATCAAGTATAGTTCACCATCTTTCGGGTCACAGCATATATGCTCAAGGTACGTTCCAGTTAGAGGTATAAATAATATAAATATCATTATACATAACTATATAGAGCGCCCCGGGATTGTGTTAATTAACTATAAATAGCTAAAAAACTAATCCCATTAATAGTCAAGTTAATTACGCTATTAGGTTTATATCCCAATAACTTGCACATATGTTAGACTCCTTGGTCCGTGTCTCAAGACGGGTCCCGAAGGTATCCTGAATCTTTCGCATTGTTAATCATACAAGTGCATATAATAAACACAAAAATCATTGAAAATTATGCCATTATATAATTCCGAAAAATTAACGCACTGTATTCATATAAATCTATCAGCACTTTATCAAATTTATGACATTTATATCATGTTATAATGCAAGCACTATAATTGAAATAATCAATAATTCACAATTTTTTGATAAATTAATTATGTTAATAGATTACAATGTCCTTATATGGAAAAAATGCACACTATTATTATAATATTAATTAAATATTACAATTCTAATGATGAATTTTCCATAACGGATATTCAGGTTCATCGGGCTTAACCTCTAAGCAGTTTCACGTACTATTTAACTCTCTATTCAGAGTTCTTTTCAACTTTCCCTCACGGTACTTGTTTACTATCGGTCTCATGGTTATATTTAGTTTTAGATGGAGTTTACCACCCACTTAGTGCTGCACTATCAAGCAACACGACTCTTTGGAAACATCATCTAGTAATCATTAACGTTATACGGGCCTGGCACCCTCTATGGGTAAATGGCCTCATTTAAGAAGGACTTAAATCGTTAATTTCTCATACTAGAATATTGATGTTCCTTACACTGCATCTCACATTTGCCATATAGACAAAGTGACTTAGTGCTGAACTGATTTCTTTTCGCTCGCCGCTACTAAGAAAATCCTTGTTAGTTTCTTTTCCTCCCCTAATTAATATGCTTAAATTCAGGGGGTAGTCCCATATGAGTTGAGGTTGTATAAAACAATTTTTATTGAATACTATGATATAATATTCAATATTATGAATACACTAATTCTTGAAGAATAATAATATTTACAACAGTTTTCTTATCGCATCAATAATAATCGAGACAATTCTAGATGAAAAAAACTTTCATTTCATTTTTATGCTAGACATTTCTCGATATTATTTGAATTTGAAAAAGAAAATATATATCTTCAGTTTTCTCATACAAATTATACACAATGAGAGTTGGTATGTATATCCATATATAAATTAATATTATGAATATTTCGTGTGTGCACTAATAAAGTGCACACATTATTTATCCAATAATATACCATATGCTCAAATATTAAAAAACATTTAAAGCAACTTATTTAGCATAGTCTTACAACCCTCAACCATATGTAGTCCAAGCAGCACTATAAAATTAATTAAAGTACATAACAGCATGGACTGCGATATGCGTTCAAAATGTCGATGTTCATGTGTCCTGCAGTTCACACGATGACGCACAGTTTGCTGCGTTCTTCATCGACCCATGAGCCGAGTGATCCACCGCTTAGAGTGATACAATTTTTTTTTGTTTATTTCATTGTCAAAAATATATTTATTGAAAGAAATTAAAAATACACCATTTTACTGGCATATATCAATTCCTTCAATAAAATTGATTTACCTAAAAATGTTGCGAAATGTCTTAGTCTTACATAATTTATAAAAATATGGTATATGAAACAATTTCAATAAGATAGCCAAACAAGAATATTAATATAAACATATGTAAAACATTAACCTGGAAACAGGTACAACAATATATATTTAGGTTGTTGCGTTTATACAATGTATGCTCATAGAAATAATGACCAATACATTTGTGCAACGCATGCATATTATGGTACATATACACGCAAAGTTTATCCATTAAAATACAAAAACACATAATTATGTT